>NW_025356844.1:0-6740 GCF_016433145.1 Gracilinanus agilis | reverse complement strand
CGGCCAAGGGTGGGGGGGGTGCGGGGGGGGGGGTTGAAGGGGAAAGGTGGAGCATGAATCATGTAACCATGTTAAAAATGAATATTAATAAATGTTAATAAAAAAATTGACCACATATTAAGAAACAAAAACTTTATAATTAAATACAGAAAAACAGAAATGTTAAAGGCATCCTTTTCATATCATGATGCAATAAAAATTATATTTAATAAAGAAAAAAAAATCAATACTGTATATTGATTGGTTCCAAGGCAAAAGAGCTACAAGGGCTAAGCAATGGGGTTAAGTAACTTGCCCAAGATCACATAGTTAGGAAGCACTCAAAGCCATATTTGAACCTAAGACCTCCTGCCTCTAATTGCTCCTGGCTGGATAATTTTGAAAAGTTATTTATAAGGGTGTGTTGAACAATCACCAACTTAGAATAAATCTACAGTCTTCCAACAGAAAACTATTGGCAATTTTCAATAAGAAAGACTTGCAACGCCAGTAAGCCCTTGGAAACTAAGGCGATTCCTTTTGTTGCTGTGATCAGGCAAGCCAAAAGAATTGTGTTTACTTACAGCTTATAGTTATTCCAAGCTCCACACTGTGCTTCTTGGGCAGCTTCACATGAAATGTTCCACTACTTGGAATTACAGATTCTGTAATGAAAAACACAGTTGATTTATGATATTTACAGGACACCAGGAAGGATATTGAGCACCAGCAAAATGGAAATGAATTAGGAATACTTGCATCCTGGTGGCCAGTCATAAAATGTGGGAATGATGGGGAAAAGGGCTAACTTCCGTGAAATATACTCTGGCTCTAAAATGCTCATGACATACATATTTTATGGGACTATGAATGTCTAGCAATAATATTCCAGTTGGTTCATTTCTCCCTTTCTATTCTACTTTGCCAAATCCTACTCATACTTTGAGGCCCAAATTAAATATCACCTTCTCCGTGGGGTCTTACTAGATAATTTGGGCTCTTGAATTTATATATTCAAATGATTAATTTTAAAACAAAATCTCCCATGTCATTGAAAAATAGGGTCTACTTAAGTCATCCATAGTAATAAAAATAAAAAATGATGTAAACTTCCTCTTTTACTGTTAGGTAGGTGGAATAGTAGATAGAGTGCTGGATTCGAGATATTTGTTGTTGTTCAGTCATGTCTGACTCTTCATGACTCCATTTGAGGATTTCTTGGAAATGACACTGGAATTTGCCATTTCCACCTCCATCGCATTTTACAGATGAGGAAACTGAGGCAAAGAAGATTCAGTGACTTCTTCAGGGTCACTCAGCTAGTAAGTATCTGAGGCCAGATTTGAACTCAGGAAGATGAATCTTCCTGACTCTAGTCCTGGAGCATTATCCACTATGCCCCTGCCACGTAATAGATACTAAATAAAAGTTTACTGAATAACAGTTAATAGCTACATGAATTTGTTACAACAGAGTCAATAAAAACAATAGTGAAGAAAGGGGTATTCTCCCTCTGGCTTCCTAGAGTTGTCTTTTTCCATCATCCTCATAATTCCTCTGACAAAACTTGCTGCCCTCCCTCTTTTTCCCCCAGCTATCACTTGTCATCCCTCTAATTTGCTAAATTTCATGGCCAATAAGATTGGGCAACATTGTTGACAGTGAAGAGTAAATAGTTTTGTGCCATCTGTAAATTTTATTTTATAAGGAAAAACAAATAAAACTCATTTATTTATTAACCAGGGTGTCTTGAGGAAAAGAAAGCAACTTGGAGAATGAAAAAAGAAATGTCAAAATCCCTTGAACGAAATTTTAATTTTTTTGTTGGTCTTTTTCACAATCTGCACAATGAGGGAATTCAGGCTCACCCTGACAAAGAAAGATGCTTTTTTAGAGGCAAATGATGGGAAGGGAAGAACTGAGAGTGAAAGAAATTGGTCATAGTAAATAACTGAGTACCCAAGCAATTTTTATTATTCAAATAGAGTTTGTGAGGAAACGATTTTCTTTGAGAAAGTTTATACTGAAATCTTGTTTCTAAATCATATTCAATTCTTCTCTTAAAACAAACAAAAAACTAAAAAACAGTTCAGCAAAACCAGCCAACAACATATTGTCATTCTAATCTGATGACATGTGTAATATCGTATGCTTTATAAAAAACAAAAAAAAACAAAAAACAAAAAACCTTTTCTCCAGGTCCAAGGACCTAGTGATTTTCAAAAGCTTTTTATAAATCTGTATTGAACCATAACAAAGCTCATATACTTCTGTCTCCTATTTCCAAGGAGCTATCATGTTGGCCACGGACAGTCAAAATTCCACTTGAAAAATCTACTAACTCAGTAAAGAATATTTATGGAGAATTATCAAAAATCCAAGGCCACATGAAATGTTGTGTTTGTGGGCAACATCTATTTCCATCTAGCCCACAAGATGGAAATCAGTTATTCATTTTATTATAGGTTAATTACTCCTGTGACTCACTGGGAATGGTGTACAGATCTAGATTTAGATTTAACAAGCATTTAAATAGTACCTACTATGTGCTAATCATTTTATGCACATTATTTTATTCCCCCCACAACAATCTTGTGAAGTGTTATTATCTCTGTTTTATAAATGAGGAAACCAAGACAGAGGCCAAGTGACTCGCTTATTGTCACACTCTCTGAGGCTATAGTTGAATTCAGGTCTTCCAAACTCACAAGCCAGTGTTCTACCCATTGTTCCTCGATGCCTCTGTACAGGAAAGATCACTGGAATTGGAGTTAAGAACATTTGGGTTTGAATTTTAACTCTATAGGATTTTTGGACAAGTCACACAAGTCCAGGTTTTACAAATACAGGAGGTACATTAATTCCTTGGACTCTCATCACAAGCCTTCATGGGTTAACCTAATATTTTCCAAACTTTTTCATTTTAGAATTCAATTTGCATCGGTTACTAGTCAAATAGAAGGGGTGCATGATGATTTCAACAACTTCTATCTGTACTCTTCTACAAAAGCCCAGCTCTTTTAAGACTACAATAATTTTTTTTGGAGGCAAATAAGATTAAGTGATTTGTCCAGGGTCACACAGCTAGTGAGTATATCTGAGGCCAGATTTGAACTCAAGTCTTCAAGACATCAGGCCCAGAACTCTATCTACCCTAGTTCCACCTAGTTGCCCAAACAAAAATTATTAAAAATGTTTGAAGAGTGGAATAATGTGATCAGACATTAGAAAATCTATTCTGGCAGGTTGGGAAAGTTAGATTGGAGGCAGGGAGATTATTCTTGAAATTCTTTCTTCCAGGCAAGAGGTGATGAGAGCTTGGGCTAACTAGAGTGGTAGCCATGTAAGTGCGGAGACAGGAAAAAATAATATAAATATTTAAAAAATAAAATAAAAATAAATAAAAGATTAACAAAATTTAAAAATAGGGCACACATTGCAGAGGCAGGATCAATAGACTTTGGGAACTGATTGCATATGCAGCTGAAGGAGAAGAAAAGTGTCAAAGATGACTTGAATATTTTGAGACTGATTGGAAGAATGATGTTGCCATCAACATACTACTCTATATAAAAAGGAAGGGTAGAAGGATGGAAGGAATGAAGGAAGGAAGGAAGAAAGGAAGGGAGGGAGGGAGGGAGTATGGAAGGAAGGAAGGAAGGAAGAAAGGAAGGAAGAAAGGAAGGAAGGAATGGAGGGAGGGAGAGAGGAAGGAAGGGAGGAAGGAATGGAGGGAGGGAGAGAGGAAGGAAGGGAGGAAGAAGGATAGGGGAAAAGGGAGGGAAGAAGGAAAGATCTAATGCTATGTGAGAATGGCTCTCAAGGGAGAAATTGGGGGTCACCCTCCCTGAAGCCTAGAAAGTAGATGAAGTCACTAAAGTAGAGTATTGAAAACAAGAAAAGGTATGATAAAAATAAGGTAAGACTAGAATAGTGGAACAGGAAGAGAGGAGGGCAAAGGAAGGCAGAAGTGAGTCTCAGCCCAGATCCCTAGGCTTGCAGAAAACCTATGACCTAGCACAGTCCCTAGCACACAGTAGGTACATAATAAATATTTTCTTGATTATACTGCTGGATCACATCTGGGTTCTCATTCAGGAAAGTGTATATTAACAAAACAGAAGTGAAATAGAAGTGACTAAGAATGATCCTTGAACTAATCCATTATGGGAAGTATATTGAATGAGGGTAAATGAAAATCTAATCTAGAGACATTTTTTTAAAGCCCTGACTCTTTCTTAATAATAACTTTATGGATTAGGAAAATGGTATTAAGTGATTTGCCCAGGGTCACACAGCTAGGAAGTGTCTGAGATCTCATTTGAACCCAGATCCTCCTGACTCCAGGCCTGACTCTCTATCCACTGAGCCACTTAGATGCCTCTTGTGAGACCTTTGAAACACACTGCTCTTTATATATTGGTATCTGCTTGCAGGTTACTGATCTAAAATAGTGATGGTAGCCATTGTCAACACTTAGGAATGGTGAGTTTGTGAAAACTCCAAAATTAACCATAGTAATAACTTAGGGTGATATTTTCAAGTTGTTGGAAAACAAGCCTTAATTTGTACAGTAAAGAGTCAGTAGCTGTGAACAAAGATCAACACATTGATAGCTTTGTGGAAGCTCTGGCTGTAACGGACTCTTTTTAATGTAGCTGCCATGAAATTACATATGGCGGCTCTTCATAGAAATGTATTCACAAGCTGCAGCAGAGCAACATTTCACATGAGGGCTTTGAAAGAATCAGACATAAATAGGGGGAAAATGCTCCAATATGTTAATTTGGCCTTTAGTTCTTCAGGATAATGAAGTAAATTAAGCAAATCAAATTTGCAAACAAATGATGTTTATTTGCTTAGCATTCCTGTGACCATTCATTATGTATTTTCTCTCCACCCTCTCCCATTTTTTCCTTTTGTTGACATGTGTAATTAAATGCACATTTGTGTAAATAAAGCCTTTTTTTCTCCTCCTTTTATCCAATTAGCTGGTTTCCACTCCTTAGCACTGTATGAGGACTGAGTCAAATCATGACTCATGTTATGAGTAAGATTAGATTAGCTGGTTATTAGGTATTGATTATATATTGATTAGGAAGTACCTAGGAGGAAGGAGCTGGAGTGGGAATTCCAGGTTGGAATGAAGGAGGAGGAAGTCTGCCTGTGCTCTGTGTGTGGACTCCATTAGTGGTAGGCAAAAACTGTTGCCAGCCTGGGAGATCTCAGAGCAAAGGACACCTTGCATCCTGTTTTCCCCTGGGATCCTGTGTGGTGTGGCATCAAGTAAAGGACAAGATCTACAGAGCCAAGAGAAGAGGTGTAGTTTGAGTTCTGGCAGACAGTGCTTCAAGCAAACCCCTTACTACTTGGTTCCTGAGACAACTTTAGCTCCTGGCATCCAGAGATCATCAGTGGATTGCAGTGAGAATCCCAAAGCCACTAAGTCCTAGCTGCACTCAAGCCTGACAGGTTCCAGGTTTGAGGCAGAAACCCAGAGACTCCCTTTATAGCTCCTTGGACCCTGTTAGTTTAGATCACTTAGATAAGAGTAGAAAAAGTCCTCCCATTGCTCTGTGGTTTTATCCCTTAGATTTTTAGTATAGAAATCCTTTCCCACCTTTTAGTCTAACATAATTAAAGCAATTAAGTCCCTTTTACCTTGTTAGCCTGTTACTATACTCTGGTCTAGTGGAAGCTGGGTGACAGTTAAGATCAACTGCCATTCCTGTGGAGATCCAGAAAAACTCTGGTCTCTTCACCCTGATCCAGTCTCATAAATCCTAAAGTGTGTTCCCACAAACCCCTTAGTTTATTGTAATATTCCTGGTGACCCCATTACCTACCTTATATTTTCTTACACTCATCACCCTAGAAGAATGTATGAGATTAGAGAGACTGGCATCACTGAATAAAAGAAATTAATGGGATAAGGAAGATGTGTCTGATACTCTCTATGCTCCTCCTCCTTCAATGCTTTGGAACATGTACTAACTAATAAAGGGATGAAATGAGTTAGTCTGGAAGGACCTTTCACATGAACTAGTTTTTCAAATAATGTTAGAGACTTCTAAGACCCATAAGGTTAATGTACATTGGAATTCAAGAAATGAGAGAGTTGGACTAGATGATCTCCAATTCTTTTTAAGGTGGCACCGTGGATAGAGTGCTGGGTCCAGAGTCAGGAAGACTCATCTTCTTGAGTTCAGACACTTACTAGCTATGTGACTCTGGGCAAGTCTGTTAACTCGGCTCACCTTAGTTCCTCAGGTGTAAAATGAGCTGGAGAAAGAAATGGCAAACCACTCCAGTATCCTTGCCACGAAAACCCTGAATGGAGTCATGGAGAGTTGGTCACAACTGAAAGGACTAAATAACAAAGTCCTTTTAAGCATCTATGATGTTCTAGGCACTGTGCTGGGCATCACTGATGTCGATATAATTAATGTAACAATCCCTACTAGGATATTACATTTTAATGAGGGGAAATAAATAGGCATAAGTAGGCACATGCAAAATTCATACAGAATAAATGGGAAGAAAGAAAAAAAGAATAAATGGGAAGGCACTAATAGTTAAAGGGAGAGAGATGGGGGAGAGAAATAGAGAGGGAGAGAGACAGAGGGACAAGAGACAGAGAGAAAGGGAGGTAGACAGAGGGAGGGAGGGAGGAGAGGGACAGAGACAGAGGGAAAGGAAGAGAAAAAGAGACAGAGACAGAGGCAAGAGAGAGAAAAGGAGGGAGGGAGAGAGAGACGGAG
>NW_025356843.1:0-2764 GCF_016433145.1 Gracilinanus agilis | reverse complement strand
GCTTAGCAGCTAGCTGTACCTCCCTGTATTCAACTGGGGAAAAAAAATCTTTGCATCAAACATCTTTACAAAAAAATCTGATATCCAAGATATACATTAACATGCGTATCATATACATCGATTTATAATTATGCATATGTATGAATAATCAACAAACATGAGTAAATCAACCAGCAAATCTTACCATGTGCCAGGCACTATCCTAAGCACTGGGGATACAAAAAGATGCATAAGACAATCCCTGCACATTATCTAATGGGAGACATAACAAACAAACACACACACACACACACACATCTATATATATTTAGAATAAATAGTTAACAGAAGGAAGGCATTGGAATTGAGAGGTTGAGGAGGGCTTCCAGTAGAAGATGGGATTTTAGGAAGTCGGTAAGTAGTGTTATGAGGAAAATTAAGAGTTTAGACATTTAGTGAAATTAGCACCCAGGCTGTCAGATAAGACCTAAAGGTTCCAATGATGGAATAGTGGCAAGGAAGGAAGCTTGTGATAATATAGTGTAGATCCTGACCCAACTCCCAGTCCCTGAGTTTTGCCCTTAGATACCTAGGTTAAGGTGACCTCTCTCTACAGCTCTTACCCTTTGAATTCATCATTAAAAAGTGTTTTTTAACTTCCTGGTTCTTTCCCATAGTAAGTAAGGTATCCCTGGCTGATGTAATCTGAGAGTCAGTTAGATCCCAACTGCCACTCACTCAAATTGTCACAGCCCGTTTGGATTTGCCTAAGGTAGTTATACCTCTTCACCCTTCATTCCTCCTCCATCCCTTTCTCCCCCTAGAAAACCCTATGTGTTTATTTACACATAAAAGTAGAAATGAGGAAGTCAAGCATTTCAGACATGAGGGTCAGCTAGAAAAAATGCTCAGAGCTGGAAGATGTAGTATCTTGTTTGGGTAACATCCAGGAGGTCAGTGTTACAGGATGGAAGAGTATGAGGCAGGGAGTCAGGTGTAAGAAAACTATAAAGGTAGGAGGAGGCTATCTTATGAAAGGCTTTGAATGCTAACTAGGAGATTTTGGATTTTTTTCTGAGGACAAAAGGGAGTCACTGGAGTGACTTGTTGAGTAGGAAGGTGACATCGTTGGACTTACGCTTTAGGAAAATTACTTTAGTGACTGACTGCCTGGGGGATGGATTGGAATGGAGAGACTTAAAGCAGGCAGGCCCACCAGCAGGCTTTTCAATAGGTATTTCAGGTGTGTAATGATGAGGGGCTATAGCAGAGAGATGGCAGTGTTAGAGGAGAGAAGGGATGAGATGTTGCAAAAGTGCCATCAGCAGGCCTTATTTGACAATCTTTTACTTAGATTGACCTGGGATGTGAGAGATAATGAGGGATCCAGGGAGACTCCTAGTTTATGAGCCTGAGGGACTAGGAGGAGGATATTGCCCTCTAGAGTAATATAGTTTAGAGCGGTGGTTCCCAAAGTTTTTTGGCCTACCACCCCTTCCCAGAAAAAATATTATTTAGCGCCCCCTGGAAATTATGAAACTATTTATTGAACTCAGAATATAATGGAATACAAAAAAAGTGTGGCCATCACTGCTTTCCTGGATCGCTTCAGTACCCATCAGGGGACGGTGATGCCCACTTTGGGAATCACTGGTTTAGAGGGAAAAATAATGAGTTCTTTTTTGAACTTGTTGAATTGAAGATGCCAACTGGACATCTAATTTTAGATATTTGAAAAGTAGTAAAAAATACAAGATTGGAGATCAGCAGAGAAACTAGGGAAGGATAGATAGATTTGAGAATCATCAGCTTAGAAATGGTAATTAAATCCATAAAAACTGATGAGATCACCAAGTGAAGTAGCATAGAGGGAGAAAAGAAGAGGACCCAGGATAGGACTCTGAGAGACACCTGCAGTTAGAGGGTTTAAAAATTGCACCAAGAGGCACTGGGTAGCTCAGTGGATCAAGAGCCAGGCCTAGAGATGGGAGGTCCTAGGTTAAAATCTGGCCTCAGACACTTTCCAGCTATGTGACCCTGGGCAAGTCACTTAACACCCATTGCCTAGCCCTTACCATTCTACTGCCTTGGAAACAATACACAGTATTGATTCCAAGACAGAAGGTAAGGGTTTTTATAAAAAAAAATTTTTTAAATGCACCAAGACTTTTGAGAAAACCATGTGGAAGATTTTTCCAGAGCAGTGATAGGAGAAATGCAAATCAAAGCAATCTTGAGTTTTCTTTTTACAACCCACAAATTCACAATTGTGAACAAAGATGGAAAAAGTCAATCTTGGGGTGTGGGTTGTGGAAGGACAAGCACACTAATATACTATTGGGAGAACTGTGAATTGGTTCAACCATTCTGGAAAGCAATTTAGAATTATATTGAAAAAGCATCAGATTTCCCTGGAGCTCCATTGCTGCTGCCACCACTCCATTCTTTCTCTCTGCAGCCATCATCTGATGCTGAAGTTCCATCTTCAGTTACTGCTCAGTGCTTTTTCTTTTTTTAAACCCTCACCTTCTGTCCTGGAGTCAATACTGTGTATTGGCTCCAAGGCAGAAGAGTGGTAAGGGCTAGCCAGTGGGGTTTAAGTGACTTCCCCAGGGTCACACAGCTGAGAAGTGTCTGAGGTCAGATCTGACCCAGGACCCTAGAGTCTCTAGGCATGGCTCTCAATCCACTGAGCCACTTAGTTGCCCCTTCAATGCTTCACTCTGTTGCTATTATCTCCTTAAGCTATTCTTTGTTGCTTCAGCTCTTCCTTCCTTCCTTCCTT
>NW_025356842.1:0-2915 GCF_016433145.1 Gracilinanus agilis | reverse complement strand
AGGGGGGGGGAGGGGGCTGTGGGAGCGCAACCGGGGCCTCCTCTAGCGGAAAACTCCTCCTCACCCTAGGATCCCCAACCCAGCCGCCCCCAACCTCCGCCGCCCCCACTAGCACCCGGGACCTGCGGCCCGCACTCACCCTCCTGGAATTTGGGCTTTGGGTCCTGCTTCGGCGCCATTTATGAACGACTCTCCGCCTCCGCCTCCTGCTTCTCCGCCTCCTCCCTCCGTCGTAGTCGCCGCCGCCGCCGCTACCGCCGCCACCGCCCTGCACCCCGCCCAGCTGCGCGTCACGCCCGGCACCGCCCCCGGCCTGATTCGCCACTCTCCCGCAGGCCGCGCGGCACGAAGAGCAGCGTGCGCGCCCCCGCCGAGGACTGCAGTGTGTACGTACGCGCATGTCCCAGCGCACGCGCAGCGCCGTTCTCGAGCCTCCCCAGGGCATGCTGGGACAGAAATTGGCTTGGTTATTTTCCAGTGCGTCATTCAGTTTAGGCCTCCTCTATTAAGCGCCTGATATTTGCTATAGACTGGGAAGAAAACCATTCTGACCCGCCCGGGCCTCTCCAGCTCATGGGAAAGAAAACTTACCACTTTTTTTGTCTTTGAGTTTCAAATTCTCTCCCGTCCTCGAGCCTTCCCCCCACACAAATGAGAAGATAAAAGCTCTTCCTGCTTTAACCAAAAGAAATAACTTGGAAACAACAAACGAGATACTGAGTGATCTGGAGATCATCTCAGAGCCAAGGCACGTTCCTTAGTCACCTACTAGGTACACCAGATCCTGGGCAAAGCGCTGGGAAGGCGAGTGTGTGTGGGGGAGGGGAAGATGGGAGGAAGAATTACTGCTCCCCGGGACCCCCCAGCCTAGTGCAGACGGGATTAACTGGGGAAAATTTCAAAATCATCCATAAATGAGCTTTTGTTCTCTTATGGGTCAGACACGATGCTAAAAGCTGGGAGCTCACCAATCAATGATGATCCGAGGCAAGGTAACAGGACCAGGACTCCGGTGACCTCGTAGTGTTTGGCACATAATAGTCGCTGCTAGGTGACTTGACATGAACATAAAATATATATATATGTCACGTCAAAAAATATGCATTCAGAGTAGATGTAATCTCAGAGGGAAAGCACTAGCGTTAAAAGGAACAGGAAAAACTTCATGCAGAAAATAAGAGTCCAAACTGATTGTGAAAGGAAGCTAAAAGATTGAGCTGAGAAGGGAGGACCTACCCTGACCCCTTCATTTTTTCAGAGGACCTTACTAGTTACTTACTGCTAGAAAGTAACAAGAATAAGACTTTGGGTTTAAGTCTTCTGGTTCCCACTATAATAATGTTATCCACTGTACTAACCTATGCATAGGATTGGGGGAACCTGGGGGGGGGGGGGGATTGGAGGTGTGGTGAGTTAACATTAAATGGAAAGGGATGCTGCAATTCAGCTCAACAAGCATTTATTTTATGACACGAGGTATAGGGAGATGTAGCCAGGAAAGAGTCCTGGGGAAATTCTCCAAGAAATTTCAGGGAGATAAATCTCAGAGAGAAGTATCTCCCATTTCTCAAGCACTTCACTTACAATAATTTTCTAAGACACCCCCATTTTATAACTAAAGCTAACCCATTCTGCATCTCCCCTGTGAAGCTGATTGCCAAGAGGGGAGAATGGCTGGAGCCAAAATTAGAGCAGGAAAAGATAAAGACGTAAAAAGTAGTTCAATTTGTCTGAGAGTTGGAACAACTTAAGAAGAGTCAGGTGAAATAAGATTACAAAGTAAAGCCAACATAAAGGCATTCATTCCATCAGAATCAGAAGAGTATATTCCATAGAAAACAAGGAGTCAAAGAAAGTTTTAAAATAGTGAAATCACACAAAGAAATAAGCATTTATTAAGTACCTACTATGTTTTGGCACTGTTAAGTAATATTTACAAATATCTCATTTGAGCCTTACAACAACCTTGGAAGGTTAATACTATTCTTATCCCCATTTTACATTTAAGAAAACTGAGGCAATCAGATGTTAAGTGACATCCAGAGTCATAAATCTGATAAGGATCTGAAGCTGGATTTAAACTCAGCTCTTCTTGACTCCATGCCCACCAAGGCTACCCACTACCTGAAATCAGAATCCCTTTTACAATTAATTTATTTTGTCCTGTAACTTAATCCTTTGTCTCTGAACTTAGTACAGAAATTCAGCTGGGTTGTAATGAATTAATTTATTTTTTTAAAACCCTAACTGTGTCTTAGAACAACTCTAACACAGAAGAGTAGTAAGGGCTAGGCAAATAGGATTAAGTGACTTGCCCAGGGCCACAAAGCTAGTCAGTGTCTGATTTCAGATTTGAACCCAGGACCTCTTAAATCCAGACCTGTCACTATATCCTCTGTGGGACTTAGCTGCCCCATGAGTTAGGTTTAAAAATGTAATCGTTCCATTCATGTGTCAGGAAAATCTGCTACCCTTGAAGGATGTCTGGTTTGTTATCCAAAGAAATCTGGTCCACTAACTTTTCAGCAGATTCAAATAATAGACATTTCTTAAGCATAGGAAGGAAGGAGGCTGTTGTTGCTTGTCCCTTGTTCCTAATTTCCAACCCACTGTAGTTTGTTTCCTTTCTGCAAAGTTCCATTTTTGTTAAACACTTCCCTAGAAACTATAAAAAAGGATTGCTATTCCCCATCTCAGAGACTAAACTCTGGACATCTATCTATCATCTACTGATAATCTGATAAAGACAGTTTAATTGATAAGGAAGTAAAGGACACAGAAAGTCCCAAGGCTAAAAAGGAGCCTCACTTTATCTAAAAGTTATTTTGCCTGAGCTTGACACTCCATGACCTTGGGATGCCTGGAGCAGTTAGATATACCCAGAGCAGCAGCTTTATTCTGCTGGGGTGGGGGTG
>NW_025356841.1:0-1760 GCF_016433145.1 Gracilinanus agilis | reverse complement strand
AAGAGAAAGAGAGAGAGAGAAAGAAAGAAAGAAAGAAAGAAAGAAAGAAAGAAAGAAAGAAAGAAAGAAAAGAAAAGAAAGGAAGAGAAAAGAAATTGATCAATATATCCAAAATTATTTCTGTTGACAGACAATTGTAGCTTGAAATTTTAGAAAACCTATAGAAGACAGGCTAGCTGGATTTAGGAAGACAAATTTGAATGTACAATATATGATAGTGTGCACTGTCTATTACCATTCAGATGAATATAAGGCAAGAATTAGTACTTACTACTGCTGTTGGACACACTATTAAATTTAACCAGCAGGGGTCACAAAAGAATATAGAATAATTGTAGAACAAGTTCACTTCTTGTCAGGGAATTCTCTACTGCACCAAAAAATGTGATTGGGCTGCTTGATGAGAAAGTAAACTGTACTTTAAAAATTCAAAGAATACATTTAGATATATTCTGGAGAAGCCACTTGGTAGACAGACAAAAATACTAGCAGAAATGGATGTAAAAAGGTCCATCTCAACATGGGTAATTGGTTTTTAGACCTTTGTTTGAAAAAGGCTGATTTAAGTAGATTAAGTAAATTTCAGAACTATCCCAGGACATTCTTGGTTAGGTCCCAAATTTTTAAAAGTGCTACTGCCAGATAGTTGATGGTATTTCCCAATTGCCTGAACTTGTAAGTTAATGATATTTATTTAATTGAGTTTTCAATTATAAGAGTTGTTAAATGAGAGGCAGAGGGGTATAATGGCTGGAGTCAGTGAAGAGGGTTTCATCCTGGTTTCAATGTGACCCTGGAAAAGTCACTGTGAAAACCTTTCTGGGCCTTTTCCCTCATCTATAAAGGAGGAATTTGGCCTAGATGATCTCTAAAGTCCATGAACCTCTATATTTATGATCTAAGTTGTAAGGTTTCTCGTCTTATGAAGGAGATAGAGAGAATCTCCTTATTGCAGTGATTTTAGGAAGCGGTAATCATGATGCCATGGGAATTTGTTTCAGGCGTACTGATTCCAGCCCATCTAAACCTTCCCATCCTGCTCATGTCCTTCTATAAATCTTCCACAAGGGGTCCACTGATGTGTTTGAGATGGCCCTCCTCTAGATTTTTCAACTCTGCATGGATACCAATGGAACCCATAGGCTGCCCAATCTCCTTTTTGGGCCATATATCTTTTTTTTTTTTTAATCCTTACTTTCTGTCTTGCTTCAAAGCTGTCATTCAGTTGTATCTCATATGGGTGAGATGGTGTTCTCTAGTTTTGGAGTAGAAAGACAAAAGATTAGAAGTAAAAGAGACTTTCTAGAGGTAAGATAGGCCACTTTCATGTCTAACTAGAATCATATTTGCATCCAAATGCTTGTAGAGAGGTATATTTTGTATACCTGCCTTACCTTTCTTTTTTGCCAGGCTATTTACTACCATATTCCTAGGATAAAGCCTGCCCCATTCTATAGCTTGGCATTTTTCAAAATGCTTTATCTACCCTCTCTTGCCTGGCATTCTAATGGTTGCTCAGGTTTCCTGCTATGAGGTGCCCCTCAAAGAACCAGTAAACCAAGTCTAAGTGGCCTGGGACCACCAAGAAGCATCAATATCCATATGACTTGAGCTTTAGTTTTTTGAGCCAATCAAGTCTTGGGTAGAGCTGCCTGGCCTTTTAGGGAAAGAAGTAGCCTAACTTATATGGTAGGATGAGTGGGTAACCTGGCTAGATATTGATCTCATCACAAGGACCTTCCTTCCTTTAGCACCCATAA
>NW_025356840.1:0-1496 GCF_016433145.1 Gracilinanus agilis | reverse complement strand
AATCAATACTGTGTGTTGCTTCCAAGGCAGAAGAGTAGTAAGGATTAGGCAATGGGGGTTGTGACTGACCCAGGGTCACACAGATAGGAAGTATCTGAGGCCAGATTTGAACCCAGGACTTCCTATCTATAGGTCTAGTTTGCAATCTTCTGAGCTGCCTAGCTGCTCCCTGATCATTTCCTTCATTAAAAAAGTTTGTATTCTGAACTCAACAAATACAAAATAAAGCAAATATTTCCACAAACTCTTTTGTTGTGTTAAAAAAGAGAGAAATATACATGAAACTACATCTTTAGCATGAGGATGCTTGTCCTTTTTGCTGTTTAGTCATTTCCAACTCTTTGTAAACTGGGAATATTGAGGCAAACAGGATTAAGTGACTAGCCCAGGGTCACGTAGCTACTAAGTGTCTGAGGCTGGATTTGAACTCAGATCTTTCTGACTCCAGTCCTGGCACTCTCTCCACTGTACCTCCTAGTTATCCTACTTGTATTTTTTAGGTATATAATAAGTCCATCACATAACTTCAAAAGCTATCTCGCTTGTCTCTATTTCCTTCTGGTCCTCCTTCTGTCTCTCATTTCTATGTCTCTGCCTCTTGTGACTTTGTAACTCTCTTTTCCTTTTCTCTCATTTCCTTCTTTCCAATACCAAAGATAATTTATTGACTACATTTGAGACCCAGAAATTCTAGTTTTCAAGTCCTAAGCAATGGCGTCCCTGAAAATCTGTCAGCTCCTCCTGGTTTAATTATCACCTCTGCAGAGATGACTCTCACATCTACAGATCAGTCCTTTCTTGTCTCCTGAATGTTAAACCCCATCTCCAGTGGACCACTGAATGCCTCTAATTGCTGGATATCCCATCATCCTCTCAAGTTTGGCATGTCGAAAATGGAACTTGTCATCTTTACCCTAAACCCTTCATTATGCCGAAGCCCTGTTTCTTCTGAGTGTACAGCCATCTTTTTAGGCTCACAATCTCAGAGTCAACCTTCATTCTTTACTTTTTAATATCCTTAACCAATGAAAGAAAAAGCATTCATTAAGTACCTACTATATGCCAGGAACTATGCTAAATACTTTGACTTATTCAGAGCCTAGTAATAAGGCTGGATTTGAACTTGTCTTCCTGATCCCAAATCTAATACCCTAGTCATTATGCATCACTGCCTCTCTTCTCTTCAATTGAATTGAATATTGATATAAAAGATGGTTAAGAAAAATTTTCTCAAGGCTTCCATCAAATGATTGTGGCTAACATTCCATTTTAGGCCATCTGCTTTTATTACTATTATCCAAATCAAGAGGTTTTATATAGCTTTATAATTAGTCCATCTAACTTTAGGCATATTTACAGTTTTGTAAATTTTTTAACACATAGAATATTACAACAATTAGAGAACATTAATATATATCCCTTCTTCTCCTCTCCTCTCCCATCTCCTCTCCTCTCCTCTCCCATCTCCTCTCCCATCTCCTCTCCCATCTCCTCTC
>NW_025356839.1:0-5349 GCF_016433145.1 Gracilinanus agilis | reverse complement strand
CCTTCCTTCCTTCCTTCCTTCCTTCCTTCCTTCCTTCCTTCCTTCTGTTATTTTCTAACTCAGCATCATGTATTTCATCTCCATGACTTTGTACTTTCTTTCTCTGAAGGCAAGTGTGTACTACAGTTAAATCAGGTCCCAGCTCTACCTGCTTTCAGAAAGCTAGGATTCAACTCCTAACACATTTTTTAACTATGTTGCTCATGCATGTGGTAGAGAATATCTTCCAACACAGGCAGACTTTTAAAAATTTATCTTATCGCTCAAGGGAGGGAGAGTTAAATTTTTAAAAGACTTTTTTTTTTTTGGATGTCATACAGTGGGTTAAAATTCCCTCAGTGAAATTAATGGATTCATTTCCCAGTGCCTCTGTAATGACCCAGCACCAACCCATCTTGAGATGATGAAGACATTTTGTCCTCTTTCTCATGACTGCTATTTTGATTCTTAAAAATAATTTTGCTGACCTCTATGGTGCTGGGTTTTATTCGTCATTAGGAAAAATCATATGCCATCATCTGTAATATGCAAAAATCTGCAGTAAAAAATGCAGCCCTCAAATACATTTTTCTGAGACTGGTTAAGAGAAAGACAACCTTTGGCATTACAAAATGGAGCTCACTAAAATTACTTCAATCTGACGACTTTATTAACAAAACCACGTCCTGTGCATTTGGGATGCCATCTTGTACATCGTGCAGACTTCCTGCTGTTGGAT
The DNA here is from genome assembly GCF_016433145.1 of Gracilinanus agilis. Lineage (NCBI taxonomy): Eukaryota > Metazoa > Chordata > Mammalia > Didelphimorphia > Didelphidae > Gracilinanus > Gracilinanus agilis. Next base: position 4,631 of record NW_025356839.1, on the reverse strand, counting down.
TCACACATGTTTCTTCAATTGACAGTCTCTAGTTTTGACCTCTAGAAAGTTAATGTTAAGAGTGGGAAGCTCCACTCGGCAATTGACTTTCAATTCAGTAGGAAGATTCTCTTAAATATGCCAATGGGGCTGACCCTCTGGAGTGGTAAATGCAGCTTGTTATTGAGATCATTTCATGATAAAACTTATGTTGAATGGTGCCAGGACATTAATGAAGATGATACTTCATTTACTAATAATCCCAGCCCACTCACTAGCATTTAGCAACTCTGTTGACATTTTGGGTAGTGCGTTGGCAATGAACAAAAATGTTAGAGTGCAGAATATGAAAGGCCTCTTGGTTTTTCCCTTCTTTCCATTCCCATTGCCACCCCCCTGAGTTTGGGCCCTCATTATCTCTTAACTAGAATATTGTCCTTCTAAATAATTTCCTGCCTTAAGTACACCCCCCACCCCTACCACCAACACACACTGCCATTCAATCTTCTTTTATATTTGCTGTTACTAGGTTGATAATTTTGATGATTAATAAATGTCATTGTCTTTGTGATTACCATCCATTTATAACCTATATTTAGGTTCTATGCACTGATTAGCTCTGGTTCATCCACTTCTGACTCAAAATACTTTTTATTTATCAAGAGAATAATGGTCAGACTCTTTAACCTAGCATTCAAGGTCTTCTATGATCGGACCCCTATTTTATCTTATCTTCCCAGGCTTACTCCCACAAGCCAAATTCATACTCTTTTCTCTAATAAAGTGTTAAACTAATGACTTTGAAGCAGACCAGAATTTTTCCACTTCTTTGCCTTAGTCCTTGAAAATCTCTCATATAGTCCTGTAAATACTACTGCAACCACATCAATAGCAACAACTAACATTTTTTATTTGAAAATTTTTGTTTAATTAATTAATTTAGAATATTTTCCCGTAATTAAAGGATTAATGTTCTTTCCCTCCCTTCTAACAAATAACATTTCTATAGAATTATAAAGTTTGTAATGTACTTTATAAAAATTATATTCTCACAACAACCTTGAGAATTCAATGCTATGATTATTTTCTTGATTTATTAAATGAAGAAACCAAGGCAGATAGAGATTAAAAGATTTCTCCAGTGTCACATAGCTAGGAAGTCTCTAAGTCTGGTATTAAATTCATTTTTCTGACTCCAAATTTAGGACATTATCCAGTTCATGATCTAACTGCCTCTAATGCTTTCCTTTCCTTTAAAACAAACAAACAAAACTCCTTACTACCTGTTTTAGAATTTATACTAGGTATTGGTTCTAAGGAGGAGGAAGAGTAAGAACTAGGCAGTGGGAGTTAAGTGGCTTGTCTAGAAAGGTAGAAAATGTCTGAGGCTCTCCTCTAATCTCTAGGCCCATTTATTAAGCCTCCTAGTTGCCCTGCTCCGTTGTTGTTGTTGTCGTCATTGTCATTGTCATCATCATTGCTGTTGTCATTGTTGTTGTTTTTCTTTCAGAATTCTACCTATCCTTCTAAGCTCAACTTAAATACCTTCACTAAGGTTTCCCAGATCCTCCTCAACCTAAATTCAACAGTCATAGAGTGTCAGGGACCAAATAAAGATTAGAAACCACTTTGGGGGAAAAAAAGCAAGAAATCTTTCAATTGTGTACTTATCAAGTGACTAAAAACTGCAGTTTTGCCAGAATGTGCTTCTCCCAAAGGAGCCCAACTTGCTTTTGTATAGGTTTTGGTTTGTTCATTTTGTTTGTTTGTTTATTTCAATTGATAGCAAGCATCAATTTGCTTCTTTGCAAGTTCTGCCTATTTTCTGGGGTCTGACCTGGAGAACTAGACACAATAAACACAATCCTCTTTCCATATGGCAGTCGATAAATCAATAGAAATCAGCTATCAGTCTAATTGCTCCTTCCCCTGATATTCATACAGAATGAACTCAATGTCCTCCATGATACTGGTGACTTTTTGTATGCCTTTCACACTATGAATATCCTTCCAGAAAATGTTGTTCTAAGAACTAATTCAACCAGAGAACTGGTATAATATCTTCTATATAGCAGTTGTACATCTATTGTGCCCATGTGACTGATCTTGAAGTTATATAAAACACCCTCTTTAGGGAGCAGACCCCATCTTCTTTATCTTCATCATCTCCTTCTATGCCTAGCACCATGCCTTAAATTTAGTAGATGTGTAAAAATTTTGCCAACATGGGGAAGTCCAGGTATGGGACCATCTTCCAGTAATACTTATCACCATTTGTCAATGAATAATAGCACAATAACTACTAATTAAATTTCAGGAGTCTTGGTACTGGGATTGGGTAGTTATCAGAGTTAGAGGTTCTACTAGTTTTGTAGTGTCAAGGAAAGATAAGTTTGAGGGTATATAAATCTGAGCCCAAGACAGCCTAGACTATGTTACTGTTATTTTAGGTGGGATTCAGTAATTTTTAAATGAAAGGCAGGGCAAGCCTAGACCAGTCTAATATATCTATAAAGCAGGAATGAAATGAAACAATGTGTGATTGTTCTTTGTAACAATAAAGCCCATCATCAATTAAAAACTCCAGGATGGAATCAGCCAGGTAAACTGCATGTTGAATATTTCTAGGACTTGGGGAGAGAATAGTTTCTTTTGACTTCCACTAAACTCTGAGATGCAAACCAACAAATAAGTAAAATAGAAGGATATATTGCTTTCCAAATTTGTTATATGAAGATAATATTGATACTTCTAAAAATGAAACCTGAGAATTAGAGACATTAATGATTAATAGGTGAGCCACTAAGTGTGTATTTCAATTGCACGTGACTATTTTCATGTCACATTTAGATGACTATTAATGTGACAACAACAAAAACAACTATATATGCATATACATTTTTCATAAAGGAGATTTTGCATAGCAGATAAGAATGTTGAGGATTGGAAGACTTGGATACAATTCCCACCTTTAACTTTACTGTAATCCTAATCAAATGACATTACTCTTTTTGAGCCTTAGATATGTTTCTTGAATTCACTTGTTTCATTGATAGATTATAAGCTCCTAAAGGGACTAATTAATTTTCTGTCTTTGTATTTCCATCAAATAACCCATTATCTCTCCATTGTAGCCACTTAATTTATTTGTGTTGATTGATCCAAAAATGGATTTCATAAATAAATTTTAGTCTCCTATCATGGAGAAAGTGACCAAAGAGGAAACCATGGGAGTTATCTCTACTGATAAAATCATGATTATTAGGTTAGTTAGGTGTACAACTATACAGAATCTAAAAAGTTTTAATATAACTTACAAGTCACTCAGGTTCACACAACTAATAAGTGTTTGAGGTCATATTTTAACTCAGCAAGAGAAGTCTTCCAGGCTACAGGCTATCCATGCCATCTACTAAGCCATCTAGCTGCATTGATTTTTTTTTTCAGTAGCACCAAAAAAAAGTGTTTGAATTGGTAGAACAAAGTCCACATTAAAATCCTTCAGTGGGGGGGGGGCAGCTGGGTAGCTCAGTGGATTGAGAGTCAGGCCTAGAGACAGGTCCTAGGTTCAAAGTTAGCCTCAGACACTTTCCAGTTGTGTGACCCTGGGCAAGTCACTTGACCCCCATTGCCCACCCTTACCACTCATCCACCTAGAAGCCAATACATAGAAATTAAGGGTTTAAAAAAATCCTTCTGGGAAGAAAGAGCTCTTCTATGGTCACATAAAATTTTTTCAAGATTCTTTAAAATGTAGAATAATAAAGATGGCCTTAATCCATCATGGTAAGAAATATCCATACCAAGAAAGCAAAGATTATCTAACTATTGAAGTAATAGCATAATTTTAAAAAAGGTTATTATAGGAAATTAATTAATATTGATAATTGAGGAGGGTGGAACCTGATTTAATTAATATAGACATAACTCAGAAAAGGCAGTCCTGCTGTTCTCTGCTATCAGTTAACATATGAAGTACTGTGCTAGATTTAAGTATCCACATTATTAAAAAAGATAATCGGAAGTGAGATCATTTGCAGAGGAGGGAACCAAGATGATTAAGGTATGGAGAAGATACCATTTTAGTATTTATTTAAGGAACAAGACATATGAATCTTCAAGAAAACACTTAAAGAGCAATATCTGTTTTCAAGAATTTGAAGTTCTCATATGGGGGAAAAGACCACTGGAACTGTTCTATCAGTTTTCTTAATTATTGATGTTATCCAGTCGTGAAAAAGGAAGGGAAGAAGTTGGCTATTACTAGAGGTGGTTAGTCAAAGACTGGATGGAGAAACAGTCAGTAGGGGCACTATTAAAAGGGTACAGGATATAGACTCTGGAGAGCTTGAGTAAAATCCAAATTCTGTCTTGTTCTGTGTGACCATGGATAAGTAACTAAACCTTCCCAGGCATCAGCTTCTCAAATGTAAAATTAGGAGGTTAGAATGTAAGGCCTCTGAGTTCCCTCTAAATATACAAATTTATAATTTACTGAGAAGTTCATTTACAGAATAATTGACAAACATTACAGCACAGGGTTTCAGTGAAGACCCTTGTTCCTAGGATTTGGGGAAGCTTGCCTTTGATTGGCAACATGGGTGTGGAGTCCAAGGACATTGGTTCAAATTCAAGTTCTGTCACTTGATAAG
>NW_025356838.1:0-3339 GCF_016433145.1 Gracilinanus agilis | reverse complement strand
CCTTCCTTCCTTCCTTCCTTCCTTCCTTCCTTCCTTCCTTCCTTCCCCTACTTGTGTTAGTGAACTTGTCATCAGGAAAGCCAGTCAACTCAGAAAACTGCCCTCCTCGAATCCGGGGCTCCCTAGGCAAAGGCTTCCCCAAAGTTGGAGCCGGCGCATGCAGAGGGCCAGAAACGCCAGAAACGTGGGGGGCGCGCACACATCTCCATGCTGCTACGGCAACAAACAGCAAAAGTTCCCAGAGCTCTCCCATCCCTTCCACGAGGTTTCTGGTGGACAGGCTCCGTCTCGGAGCCCCACACACAGCCGGGTATCGGGAGGGCGCCCCTTTCTCAGAAGGGGGTCACAGCAAACACCAGGAAGGAGGGAGGGAAGGAAGCAAGGAGGGAAAGAGGGAAGGAGGGAGGGAGGGAGGGAGGGAGGCAGAGGAGGAAGGCAAGGAGGGCGGGAGGAATCCAAAGGGCTCACCAATGGTGAAGCTGTAGCCATCGATGCTGAAAGTGGCGCTCCGGCACTTCTTGAACCCTTCCTTCTTGCTGTTGGCCTCAGTCATGGCTCGGCCAGCCCGGGCTCTCCCTGTGCCCTTTTCCGGGAGCAGCGGCTGCGGTGGCCCGCGGGCTCCGACGCCAGGCAGGGCTCAGCGGCGCAGGGAAGTCGGGGCGAGGCAGCGCTGGTCAGCAGCTCGGACTTGGCGCATCGTCCGCTCCAGGAGAGGCGGCAGCGGCGGCAGCAGCAGCCCCAGCAGCAGCAACAGTCCCAGCAGCAGCAAGCACAGCGGGGACGGACCCAGCCCCACACACCTAGAGCGCAGCCAGCAGCGCCCCCGCGCCACCAGCCAGCGCAGCGCAGCGCAGCACGGAGCCGAGTGGAGCCGAGCGGAGCAGGGAAGCGCAGCCCAGGGCGCTGGCCCCCACGCACCTCCTCCCCCACGCTGGGGCTGCCTGGCACCCGCACCACAGAAGCTGCTTCCACTGCCAGGAGCCCGGAGAGGAGTGGCCCGTGGGCAGTCCCACACTCCAGGGCCCCTCCTGGGGCATCAGCTAGCACTGCCTCCCGGCTTGTGAAATCTGCCCACTCCAGCCTTCAGAGTCAGAGGACTGAAGTGCAAATCGCTCCACTGAGGCTTACTTACTCCCTGAGACGCGGGACTTCATCCCCCGGCCTCAGTTTCTTCGTCTGTAAAATGGAGAAGGTGGACCAAAAGGATGACGTCTAAGGCCCTTCCAGTTCTAAAGCCACGGCCCAAATCCCACCTCTTATGATTCTTGGGCAAACACGTCCCTCACGCCCCTGGGCCTCAGTTTCTTCATTTGTCAAGTCAGGGGGCTGGGTACCGGATGATTTCTAAGACTACTCCGGGTCTAAATCCGTGCTCTAAACACCACCTCCAGTGCTTACTACTTTCATCTCCCCAGGCCTCAGTTTCCTCCTCTGTAAAATGAGGGAGCAGGATTTCCTCCCCCTCCGTCCTTTGGAAGCTTCAGATCTGGGACGTAGGCTATCCCCTGCCCTCCGCAAGGCAGTATGGCTCGAGCTGGCCGGCTGGCTGTCCTGCCCGACTCCAATGAATCTTCTGACTGGCCCTGGGGAGAGGGGAAGGGGCTAGAGGGCCCGTGTGCACCGGCCCCCTGAAAAGCGCCTCGGCCGCTGGGAAGTCAGTCTCCAAGCTGGCACGGCTGAGGGGAGCTGAGTGAGTTTACTGCAAACAGAAGCAGCCCTCGGCGCTGCCGGGAAAATGGCACAGCCCGCCCGCCCTCAGCAGCTGACCCCTTAAACAGCCCAGAAACAAGGCTAATCTTCCCTTTCCAAACGCCTTGGACATTCTAATCCTCCGAGATGATCCCGCCCGGAGCCCAAATGTCCATGTGACGGCACAAAAGAGCTCCCTGTACCTTGGAGTGCTCTAGAAGAGCGGTGAAAAGAACCCTGATGAGGAGGCAGGAGGATCTGGGTTCAAATGCTGACCCTGGCACTAACAAATCACCCTTTTGCACAAGTCACAGCCTCCTTAAGTTATTTTCCTCATTTGGAAACTGGGAATAGTGACTCTCTTTTAAAAGAGTACTTCAGGGGGCAGCTGGGTAGCTCAGTGGATGGAGAGTCAGGCCTAGAGATGGGAGTCCTGGGTTCAAATCTGGCCTCAGACACTTCCCAGCTGTATGACCCTGGGCAAGTCACTTGACCCCCATGGCCCACCCTTACCACTCTTTCACTGAGGAGCCAATACACAGAAGTTAAGGGTTTAAAAATGTAAAAAAATAAATAAATAAATTTAAAAAGCACTTCAAAAAGTAAAATAAAATTGTGATCATGATCAGGAGGAGAACAACCTCGCAGAAAACAATTAAAGAGGACGGCAAGGTTTCTGCAGGGCTTTAAAGAATTGCTGCCCCTATAACGGAGGCTCAGAGACGTCGGGGACTCTAAAGTCACCCAGCCAGGCAAGATCTGAGCCGGGATCGGAACCCATGTCTCTACGGACTCCACTGAGGCCCAGCATTCCCCCAAAGCACCTGCTGCCATATCAGGGGACACGATATCTAAGATGTTTTTGATAAACTATTCGAGGCTTTGCATAGGTCAGGCGTCTGGACTTAGGAGGGCCCTCTGGGGCCACCTAGTCAGTGCAACAACTTACAGAGGAGGCGACCCAGTCTAGAATAAGGCATGCTCCCTAGAGATAAAGTGGAGGATCTGGGTTCAAATCCCGGGCTAGCCACTTGGCCTGGAAGTCACTAAACCTCTGCGGGCCTTAGTCCTCGGGTCAACAAGCATTCATTAACCGCCTACTATGTTCCAGGTCCAGTGTTCAGGCCTGCAGATACAAAGATTCTCAAAGAGCTTATCCAGAATTGAACTAGATGATTCTAAACTGTTTCGACTGTCTAGACTGATTCTAAACTACCGTCTAGTAGACTGGACTAAAAAGGCAAAGGCCCTTTCTGAGTCTTTGTCTCTAGGATACAGAGCAGTGATTCCCAAAGTGGGCGCCATCGCCCCCTGGTGGGTGCTGCAGCCATCCAGGGAGGCGGTGATGGCCACAGGGGCATTTATCTTTCCTAGTAATTGCTATTAAAATTTTTTAAATTAATTTCCAGGGGGCTAAGTAGTCTTTTTTCTGGAAAAGGGGCGGGAGGCAAAAAAGTTTGGGAACCCCTGGGCTAGATGAAAACACTGAGGCCGCCGTTAGAGGAGTGACTTTTCACAAGATTATTACTAGAATTCAGTAGGAGCAAATGTTGCTTAAAATGGGGGAGCCATCGGCCAAGGTTGGCTCAGTGGTTATACCTTGTGATGAGATTTGTATTAAGAAAGCGTTTCCACAAAATGAATGACCAC
>NW_025356837.1:0-4344 GCF_016433145.1 Gracilinanus agilis | reverse complement strand
GGGCAGGGGCAGGGAGGGGTGCTCTGCTGTTATCTGTTCAACGTCCTGGCGCCCAGGCCCCCGTTGTGGCTGGGGCCCAGGTAGCCGTCGGGCCGGTGCAGGGGCGGGGAGGCGGTGGGGTGGGGGTAGGAGGGGCCCCCCGCAGTCCGGCCAGAGGGCTGGGGGGCCGCCTGCTGGAGGTTGAGGATGCTGTCGATGGCGCTCTGGAGGTGCTCGGTCAGAGAGTCGTCCTGCGGGCTGTCGCTCGAGAAGCTGGCGTTGTCCATGTCCGGGGACTCCGACTTGCGCCTCTTGGCGGGGGGCAGGGGGGGTGCCTCCCAGGTGGGCTCCCCGCCGGGCCCGGGGCCGGCCCCACCGGTCACCACGTCCAGAGGGCCGGCCTTCATCACCCGCTGGTACAGCTCGTCCTCCACCTCGGCCAGCTCGCGGATGAGGCCGCCGGCCGCGTCGTCCCCCTTGATGAGGGGTGCCGGGTTGGGCGCCGGGGCCGGGCTTCCCCCCGCAGCTGCCCGCGGGGCTCCGGGCCGGCAGCCGCCCAGGGCGTCCACGTTCTCCCGGTAGGTCTTGCGGAGGGGCAGCCGGGGGCAGTGGGCGGCAGGGGGCGCGGGCTTCCGATCCGCGGGCGCCGGGGGATGCTCCACCGTCCCATTCATCTGGCCCGAGGAGGCCGGCGGCGGCGGGGCCGGGGGCTCAGGCCCCTTGGGGCCTGGGGACGGGTGGTGGACGGGGTCCAGGGCCGTGTTGTGGACCACCTTGCTGAGCCCGGCCTCCTGCTTGATCTTCAGCTTGAGGCCGATCCGGCTGCGCGCCTCGTAGGTCTTGATGGGTGGCCGGCTCCGGGACGGCAGCGGCGCGTCCTCGTCCGCGTCCAGCGAGGAGGCCGCCGAGGAGGATGAGGACGACGACGAGGATGAGGACGACGACGAGGCCCGCGCCCAGGTCACAGAGGGGGAGCCGCCCGCCCCGCCGTGCCGGATCACCAGCTTGGTGGGGGGGTGCGGGGGCGGCTGGGCCGGGGTGGACGACGAGAGCGCGGGCTGGGCCGGGGCACAGGACGGCCGGTGGGCGCCGTGGCTCTCCGAGCCCAGGACGGACAGGCTGTGCGGCCTCGAGGAGGACACGTACTCGTCTGGAGGGAGGGAGACGAGGGTCACCGGGAGGAGGGGCTGTGGTCCAGGCCTCCCAGCAAGGGGGACCTCCCACCCCCCGCCACCCCATCAGGCCTTGTCCCCGGGAGTCCTCACCAGGCTTCTCCTTGGCCAGCTGCTTGTCCAGGGCCAGGGTGGTCTTCTCCTCTTGGATGAACATCCGATCGATCATCACCATCTCGGCCGAAGGACTCACTCTCTGCGGGGTCGGGGTGGAGCGTCAGAGCTGCCACCTTGGGCCTCCTCCCCTGCCCACACCCCCTGGCGAGCAGGGCGGCCCCCCGGCATGGCGGTGCAGCCCCAAGTTGGCCCACGTGTTTCTGGGCTCGAGGCAGGCGGATGAGGGCGAAGGACCGGGGCAGCGGAATTGGGGGATCCTAGATCTGGGACTGGGGGGACCCCAGAGGCTGTCTAGACCAAGCCCACACAGAGAGCCACAGTACATGGCCCAAGGTTGCCCCGGCAGGATCGGAACCCAGATCCCTGGGCCCCGGGGCCGGCAGATGTGGGGGGGGGGGCCTACCCGGGACTCCTCCAGGAGCAGCAGGCGGTATTTGTTCAGCATGGCCTGAGTGCGCTTCAGCAGCTGCGTGGAAACGGTCTCGAACTCCTCGTCCACTGGAGGAGAGAAGGGACGTGGGTAGAGGCGAGAGCTCTCCCTTTCGTGCCGGGAGGGAGGAGACCCAGCGGGGGTCTCCTACGGGGGCCACCAGCACCCCATTTAATAAATGGGGAAAACAGAGGCCAAGAAAATGGGAGCGACTTGCTTCAGGCCATACAAGTGGGAAAGAGGTGGCCCCAGAACCTCTAACTCCTGCCCCGATCCGTTCACCCGCCCCCAGCACCCCAGATTCCTCCTCTCTGAGGAGGGGCACGAGGCTCCATCGCTCCTGTCCGGTGGGCCTCCCCCTGGGGCCTCGCCTTTCTGTCACCAGGGCTGGGAGCACCCATGAGGGTCCTTCACGGTTGCAAGGCCGGCTCGACCCAGAGACTCCGGACCCCAGATCTGGCGCTGGAGGAGGCCGCCAGGCCGAACCTCTGTGAGAAGCAGAGGCCCGGAGCCCGGGGAGATCCTTACCTCTTCGGTGGTCGCGGGGGGACGGCAGGGCCCCCTGGTAGACGTGGTAGGGGAGCAGGCGGCGCAGGGCGTCCTCGAAGGAGGGGAAGGCCGTCTTGTAGTCAGGGTGTAGCACGGAGCCCTGGTGCCTATGGAGGTGCTCCAGAAAGCTGGGGACACGAGGGAGACCGGTGAGCCCCCTGCAGCCTGTGTGCATGTGGCCTCCCCACCGGCTTCCCCTTTCCCTCGTACCCCAGCACTAGGCACACAGGGGGGATGCATCCAAGCATCCTCTCCAAGCCCGGCCTGGGAGATCCCAAGCCCTCCCCTTCCGGCGTAGGGCCGGCTGAGGGGGGTGACCCCAGTACCCCGGGCCTCCGGACTCTCACTCTCCCTTCTCTGCGGAGGGGCGTCTGCTTCCTCCATCACAGTGGGGGGCCGGAAATGGCAATATTGACCAAAGACCTCCCGTCTGCACCAGCCAGCCCCGGCCCCACTCACCAGGCCTCCTTGCTGGGTTGCACCGCGGTGGCTTTCTTCAGGCTGCTCAGTTTGCTCTCATACTGGGGGGACAAAAGAGGGGGAGCGTCGGTGCAGGGCAGCTCCAAAGATGTCCCCTCTTCCTGGCCAGAGCCCTGGGAGGCCTGGACAAGCGCTCCTGGCTTGGGAAGAAGGGCCGACGGGCCTCCAGGAGAAGGAGGAAGTGGGGGGGGGCCTGGGCCAGGCCTTTAGGCAGGGGTGGGGGGCCCCTACTCCCCAGGGGTGCCCCCAGCTTTGCAATTTCCAACACGGCCCGGCCTCTCGATGGTAATTCTGTCCGGCTCCCCCGCCTCCATCAGACACTCATCCAGGGAGGGCCTCCCACCATCATGCTCGCCCTTCCCTGGCGCCCAGCGTTCTTAAAACTCCCGATGGGATCCGGGCTGGGGTCCGAGGGGGGCTCCTCCCCTCCTTTAGGACGGATACTTTGCGTCTGGCCCCACCAAACCTTTTCTATGTGAACCACGGTCGGCCGGGCCCGGACTCCTGCTTATTAAATTGGGCCGGAGGGTCCCTTTCGGGATCCCCATCCGCCTATCCAACGGGTCGGGGAGCCCTCCTGGAGCAGTGCCCAGCCTCTGCCCCTCTCCGGGGGTCTGACTCCCCCGGGGCCGCCTCCCTCGGCTCCCCCGACTCTACGCCCAGCCCGCGGTCTCGAGGCTTCGGCAGAGATCTCTCGGCGGCTCTTACCTGCCCCGGAGACGGGCCGGACGTCTTCCCCTGCCCAGGGGCCACCTTGGCCCCGCTCAGGGCTGGCGCGCCGCTGCCGAACACTTTGCTGTCTGCGGGGATGAAGGGAGGGACGGCTGAGCGGCCGGGCCCAGGGACGGCTCCCTCCGGCCTGCCCTGCTCGTGCTCCCGGCCTTCCTTTGGCCACCACATGCTACAGGCCTCTGGAGAGAGACCTCGGGAAGCGGGGTGGCCCTGCCCTCCGGGGGGGCTCCCCATCTCTGCCCCTACGCTATGTGACAGCAGAGGCTTTCCCGCCTCTCCCCCTCACGGGGGGCTCCTGCCCTGCCCCGGGGGGCCCTCACCCCACCCCACCCCCTTACCTGTGCTGGCCGCCGCGGCAGGAGGGTGGCTGGAGGCGGCCTGGGTTCCGGGTGGGGCCTGCCCACTGACCAGGAGAGAAGGTGCTGGGCTGGAAAGGGGGCCTAGGGCCGGGGGAGTCTGCTGGGCGGCCGGGGGCCCTGCGGCCTTCCCCTGGAGAATGAGCGCAGATGGCACCTGGGGGCACACAGGGGCAGGGGGTAAGCAGAGGGGCCGTGTGGGAGGGCTCAGGGCCCCCCGGGTGGTCCCGCCCCACCCCGCGCCCTCGCCGTCACCTGGTGGAATCTCTCCAGCAGCGGCTTGGACGGGGCCGCCGGGGTGGCCAAGGCCTGGAATGGGTTGGGCACCATTTGGAAGGTCCTCGGGGGGGGCGCTGGCGGCTGTGGAGGGGGCTCTGGAGCAAGGTGGACCGCTGGTGTGGGTGTGGGGGGCTTATGGGGCACTTGGCTTGGGGTGAACTGGAGCTGGAAGTGGGGTGAATTTGAGTGAGGGGTCTCGGGGGGCACCGGGGCAGGCAGCCTGGAGGTGGTGTCGGAGGCGGTGGTGGCC
>NW_025356836.1:0-1383 GCF_016433145.1 Gracilinanus agilis | reverse complement strand
GAGAGAGAGAGAGAGAGAGAGAGAGAGAGAGAGAGAGAGAGAGAGACATTGAGAGTTAGTTTGTTCAAAGTTGTTTGCATGTTGTCTCTTTGTCAGACAAGGATGTATTTTGCCAGAGTCCCTGACAGCCCAGTATTGGGCACACACAGTAGGCACTTAACAATTGCTGGTTTAGTGGTAGCTAGATGGCTCAGTGATGTATGTCGGGGGAAGGGGATCCTCGGTTCAATTTTGGACCCAGATACTTCCTAGCTGGGTCACCCTGAGCAAGTCACTTCACCATTATTGCCCAGTCCTTAGAACCAATACTTACTTTCTAAGTACTAAGACGCTAATAGTCTAAGACAGAGTTAAAATAATAATGATGATGATAATTTCTTGTTGATTTATATTCCCTGTGACCCGCCGGGGCCAGATGCTTCCTAAGGGTTCTGGAGTAAGCACGTGGAGGGGGAGTGGACAGAGGAGCTGGAGGGGAGCCTGTGCTAGGGATTGGGAGGGGAGGCGAGGAGCCAGGTTACTCACGCCCCGAAGCACTCCCGGTAGCGGCGGCGCTGGCAGTTCAGGGCTCGGGGCCGGCTGGAGAAGGTGTAGGTGCCAGTGGGTCTGGGACTGGAGTCGGCCACCGTGGAGGTCATCGTGGAGGAGTAGACCACCGACCGGTCGGCAGGCTAGGCTGGGAAGCAGTGGAAGGCTGTAAAGTTGAGCGGCCCCGCGAGTTACAACTGGTGCCTCGAACAGAAGCTCAGTGGCCACAAAAAATAGGCTGAGCGGTGCGGGAGGCGGACCGGGAAGGTGGTCGGGGCTCCACTCCACTCCAGTGACCCAGGGTTTGCCGCACAATGCTTGCTCATAGCGACCTGCATAGTTGCTCGGCAACGGAGAGTTCTGGCTTTCCCTGGCAGCGTCTCCAAGGTAAGCAATCCAGGGAGCCAAGGGAGAGGGGCGGGCTTACGCGTCACTTCCGGGCTATTTAGCCAATCTTGTTTGTCTTTACTCTAGCGCTTCCTTTGAGCCCTGCGCAGGCGGAATAAGCAGAGACCTCGTTCTAATACTACCTGGGCCACGCGCTTGTGGGCCTACTTCCCTAACGTGTTGTCTACTTATAGGTTCTCCTGCCCTCAAAGAACCTGCATGGGGCAACTACTATTTAAATTCTCCATTTTCCTCCAAACTCTCCACAGTCCCCAGTGCTAGATTAATTTCTTGAGAATGGGCCTTTTCATTTTTACCTTTTTATTTCCATGCATGTTCTTTGAATTTACATTTCAACCAAAATTTCTTAAATTCCCCCATTTTCAAGGTACATAGGGAAATTTAATAAATATTATATATATTTAATATTTAATAAACATTAGATATATATCTAATATTCAATAAATA
>NW_025356835.1:0-3401 GCF_016433145.1 Gracilinanus agilis | reverse complement strand
TTCCTGCCTTCCTTCCCTTCTGCCTCCCTTTCTCTCTTCCTCTCTCTCTCTCTCTCCTCTCCTCCTCCTCTTTCTCCTCCTCCTCCTGATCCATCCTCCTGTCTCCTCCTCTCCCAGTTCTCCTCCTCCTCCTCCTCCCCTCCTCCATCATAACAGAACTGGAATAAGAATTCAGATCTGATTTCTTGTCCAGTGTTCACTCTTTAAAAGCTATTATTTATATCTTTTCTTTTTAAAATAACTTCTTTCTCATTATGCCCCAAACCCTCCTCCCTGATGAATAGTCTTGTAATACACACACATATCAAGAAAAAGCAGTTTGTCACAAACAGCTATAATGTCAATTTTGAGCTCCAGTGTATGCCATATTCCATGACCATAGACCTATTCTTAACCCTACAGGAAAGGAGGGAAGGCTCTTTCTACTAAACTACATCAAACTTATAACCTCTTCTTTTAACCTTGCTTCCCTAATATCATGGAGAAAATCTTCCAAATATCTTGAGTAGATTCTTTTGTCTTGTGATTTTGGAGAGAAAGTCAAGATCTCTATGCTACAGGCTTAGTTCTACTACTAATCCACAAGACATTGCTTCTTTCTGGGCCTCAGTTTTCCCACATATAAATGGAGGACCCTTCCAACTCCAGCACTCTAACATGTTCTTAAATATAAATGGTTAGTGATATAATCACTGATGAGTAGCAATAGCTTGTGGTTTCCTTTTCTGCTTCATCTTGGCACTTTTGTCTTGTAGGATAGAATCTCCTTGAGGTCAGTGATTGTCTTTAATGTTGTTGCTGTTTTTTTCTTTGCTATAATGCCTGGCACACTGTTGTATTGTGTGTAGTGTGTTGTATTGAATTAGTACAATGATTCTGAAGTCGAATGACCTGACTTCACTTTTTCTACTACCTGCGAGACCTTGAGAAAGTCACTTACAGTGTTCTTTCCATGTTTTAATGAACACGATTTTCCTCCATTGTAAAATGAAAGGGTTGATTACCTCTAAGTTCCATTGTAGCTGTAGATTTAGCCCTGATCCTCTGATCTGATGTCTGGAAGCAGTTTTGTACAATGAATTGTGTTTCAGTCAAATCATGCAGACTTCCCCTCTTCTTTCTCCTTGACACCCCATCCCCTATCCACCAGTTCCCCTACGAATCAGTTTAGGGAACTGATCCAGGGAGGTTACAATGAAGTCATAATGTTATTTGTATCCCCAATGCTTAGCAGAGTACTTAAACTTGTACATAGTAAACACTGTTTATTAGCATGGTATAGTATTTAACGTGTCAGGATTTTAGTACATTTTATGACTTGCATAAAGGTATTATTTTGTGAATGTGGAGGGTGGGCATGGGGAAAATTTGTATTATAAAAATATCATTTTATATAGAGATCCATGGAATGATTAATTCACATAACGCAGGAATTGTCTGTAATGGGAATGGGAAAAGATTTCCATAGGAGACAGCACCTTAAACTGAGTTTGGAGGAAACTAAAGTCCAACAAATATTTATTAAGCTGTCCTACACTTTGGGCCCTGTTAGAGGAGATAAAGAAGTTACCGAAATAGACAGATGACATTTCCAGTTTGTCGGCCCTACAGCCTAGCTGGGGTGTAACATCAGGGGTTTTGTTCAGTGTTCATCCTTTGTGAGTATCTTCTTGGGCATCTTTTGTATGCATGAGCAGCAGCAGCAGAGTGAGGACTTATTTCCACCCATTTAAAGACAAGAGGCAGAGGAGGATGTGCCAACGCTGAAGTTGCCCACTGGAGGATATACCAGTCTCCACCAAAGCATCCCTTTCCCATACTCAGTAAAACATTGCCTTGGCAGGGATTCTAAAAGAGGCCTTGAGAAGGGAACAAAGCCAGCTGGGATCTGGACAGGTACACCCGGATGTTTTGTTGGGTTGGCCCAAATGACTACCTGCCTCACTGCTAGGTTGTCAGGAAGTTGATTTTCTGTTTCTCATAGTGTTTTAAAAAGCTTCTCCTTGGAAGTAAGGTCAGATACCCACTTCTGCCTATCCCATCTCCCTTTAAAAAAAAAAAAAAGAGAAGGCTATAAGAAAATGATGTACGAGGAGGACACTCTCCACTGTGAAATGAGCTAGCTTCTGGGGCTCCCTGAAACTCTATCGCTGTGGTTCCATGACCCCCAAACCCCACGGTCATCTAAGTCCCTGTTAGGGACAATTGTAAGAAAAGAAAAAAAATGGAAGTGGGGGGAGTCATCAGAGTTTGGTACGTTTGTGTGTGTTCACACGTGTGTATGTATGCGTATTTTAAAAGTTGGGTTTACCCAGAACTTTTTCTATTCCCGCAATACCCAAATCCCAAGCATGCTTTTGATTTGGTTTTATTGGCTAGTGAAAGGCACCATT
Source organism: Gracilinanus agilis (assembly GCF_016433145.1). Taxonomy (NCBI): domain Eukaryota; kingdom Metazoa; phylum Chordata; class Mammalia; order Didelphimorphia; family Didelphidae; genus Gracilinanus; species Gracilinanus agilis. The sequence goes on along the minus strand of NW_025356835.1, from coordinate 1,008 downwards.
TACTAGTCAAAGGCCAAGCAGGGACAAAGGAATTTAGGTAAATTGGTTTCAGTTCCCATTTCCACTGTCTTCCCAGCTCTGGAATCTGAGCTTTAGAAAATAAAGCCCTTTCCACTCCCCACTCCTCCTAAGCCCTTTAAAAAGGATTTTTTTTTTCTCTAGTCCCCCACCCTTCCTCTAAATTACTTAAAAAAGAGTTTCTTTTCTCTCGAGCAGAGGGAACCAATAAAACAGGCAAAATAGCTGGAACCTTGAGGTGTGCGGGGGAGAAATCATCAAAATTGCAGTTAGGTATATAAACAGAGAGCCATAGATCATGAGATGTCAGGGCTGCAAGGGCCCTTGGAGGCCAGAGCTAGAACAAGCCACCTTATTTTACACCCTCTGCTTGTTACCCTTAAAATATGCAGAAATAAACGGAGAGCCCCAGAACCCATTTTAATCACTAACCACTTACCTGGGGAAATTTTTTAGCCGTCCCCCCTCCTGTAACCCAACCCCACCACCCCACAGGCTGGAAATGCAGTTAAAGTTTAAGCTTTTAGCCCCTGAAACTTCTGACAGCTGCTTGCATCGAGGTGACGGACATAAAGCTCGTATGTTCAGTTTTCCATTACTGGGTTGTAATTAACAGTACAGCAGTAAATTAATGATCTGGAATCTGCAAATGGTCTGGAACCAAAGGGCTGCTTAACTTTTAAGCAGGACTCCTCATGGCATGGTTATACATTTTGATTTGGGCCTCTGCTGCTTTTTGCAGGGTTTCTCTTAAGTCCTTGGAAATTAATTAAAACCTGGAGAATTTGGGGTGGGGGGAGTTTGAAAATCCCCTACGGACAAAGTGTTTTTGGTTTCTCTCCCTTTTAAAAAAAATTTTGTCGTCTCTCCCTTCAATTCCACGTCCCCCATCTCTGCCCCTTCGAACACTCTAGAACTTCAAGGGCATTTCCCACTCTAAAACCTCTGTTATAATATTCTAGGAGTCTAAGGTCCCTTTCAGTTCCGATG
>NW_025356834.1:0-2122 GCF_016433145.1 Gracilinanus agilis | reverse complement strand
GCTGAGATCTAGGACCCGCGGAAGCACTCTTGTCCATGCTTGCCATGTGGGGGCAGTACGGAGACTGGCCTGGGCTTGGCTGGCATTCTACAGTGGTGGTGACTGCCCCAGGCCAGATGGTGGGGAGAAGAAGCCAAAGAAAACAGCTGCCAAGCTGATCAGATCAGCTCTGGGCCCTTCAAGGTATTCCCAGGCTTCCCTGCCTAGCCTGGGATGTGGAAGGTGGGAGGGGAGGAGGGAAGGAAGGAAGACGAGAAACCGAGGCTGTTGGTGGGAAAGAAGCTGCCTGGATTGCTGGGAACTGCCTGACTTGTGCCAGTTGGGTCCGGTGAGGGCCCAGCGAATCCTCCCTCCCGTCTTTATAGCCCTTTAAGGTTTGCTCCTTAAGGCTTGCCTTCAAAGGAATCCGTGAGGTGGAGAGTTGCATGTGTACCCATTTCAGAAAGAAGGAAACTGAGCTGGCACCAGCGGCGAGACTAGCACAGGTATTCAGCCCCACGTCTTCGCACTCCTCAAAATGCAAAGCAGGTGGGAGGAAGCCAGTGAGACTGTTGCCCGGCAGGGGCTTCTGGCCCTTACGGATTGGGAATGGGAATCCCTCGCCTCCGAGCAGCCCGTCCCTAACCAAGTCCAAAGAATCTGGCGCTCGCGTCAGAAATCAGACTCCTCAGTCCTGGAGCCCCGGTCCTGGGCGCTGCTGAGGGCTCTCCTAGTCTGCCCTCGGGGGTACGGAACCGTGAGGCCGGGCTAGCGCTGAATGCTGTGGTTGGTTTCTCTGGACAATATATGCCAAGGGAGAGAATGCCCGGGAGCAGCTAGCGGGCAGCTCTCAGTCAGGAGCCAATCTGTCTGACTCCCGGAGGGTGCGAGCGCTCTCCGCGACACTCGGGTGCTGAAGGGGCCGTGGCGGCCGCGCCGGTTCTCTCTGCCCTCTCCTTCCTCTCCACCTCTCTCACCTCAGCCCAGTTTCTTTGTCTCCCCATCTCGCCTCAGCCTCTCCCTCCTCCACCTCATCTCTTTCTCCCCCATCCTTTTCTCACTCATCTTTACTCTCTGCCTCCTTCTTTATCTTCTCTCCACCGCCTTTCTCTCGCTCTAATCTGGGCTTTGCCGTTTCCCCCTCTCTCTCCCCGATCTGCTCGCGTCTTTCTCTCTAACATCTCACTCTCTTTCCCCCTCTCAATCTTGGATCAGAAAAAGAATTCGCTTGCGTAGTATTGGAAGGGTTTTCTCTGGTTTTGCCCCAAAGTGTGCGCTGTGGTCCCGGGATTTCTCTCCTCTGAGAGGAGGCCGGAGACCTCCCGTTGGGGGGTCACTTAGCAAGCCGGGGTGCCCGTTCTATGAACAGACTGTTGTGAATAGGCTACAACTTCTGGAGGGCAGGTCTTGTCTCACCTCGGCATGCCTGGGATCTAACAGAGGCCCTGAAACAGAAACGCATGCCAAAGCTCTTTGTTGGCAGTTTGATTGACTCTCGATGCTTCCTGACAGATCAAAGCTTCTGGTTTGTCATTCAAGGCTGCTAAATTCTTTGCTTAATCTGCAGCTGGGTTCAGGCCCCAATCCTGCCAGAGGCTCTTTCAGGCATGTTTCTTCTTTTTTTAATTCAAAGATATTTTATTTCCCCAATTACATGTAACACGAAATTTCAGTATATGTTTTCCCAAATTGCAAGATCCAAATGGTCTCCCTCCCTCCCTCCCCCCCTCGGAGATGGCAATCGATTTGATCTGGGCTGTACATGTATTGTCATGCAAAACACACTTCCATCTTGGTCACTGTGGTGAGAGCCCCCTCTAACAAAGCCAACCCCCCCCCCAAATAAAACTGGGAATACGCTGATGGGAAAGAGAGTCTGCTCAGGTCCACATCTGCCTCCCACAGTTCTCTCTCTGGAGGTGGGTAGCATTTCCCGTCAAAAGTTCAGGCAGATCTGGGAGCCAAAGAATAAGAAGCTGGGAAGGGCCAGAGAAGAGAGAATATTAAAACTGAAAGAGGCATAGGTGGCTTTGGGCAGACCACTTCATCTCTGGAGCCTCAGGATCCCCAAAGCTAAAATAAGAAAGCTACCATTTAGCCATAAGAGCTCCTCCCCTCCCCTCCCCTCTCCTCTCCTCCCCTC
>NW_025356833.1:0-2740 GCF_016433145.1 Gracilinanus agilis | reverse complement strand
TCTCTCTCTCTCTCTCTCTGTTTACATGCTGTATTCCTCACTGGGCACTGAGGGCAGGCAATGTTTCACGTGGTGTTTTGTATCCCCAGCCCCCAGCATAGCACTTCACATATAAATTTTTAATAAGACCTTGTTGGATGGGAGTAGATTGAACAGAGAAAGAGAGAAGGGACACAATAAAACGATCACAGAAAGGGGGAGAAAGAGAGGGAGAGAGAAAGAGTCAGAAAGAGACAGAGAGAGACAGAAATCAGAGAGAGACAAATAAAGACAAAGTAGAAGATGGCAAAAGAGTCAAAGAAGGAGGAGGAAGAAGGCAAAAAGAGAGACGTTGTAAAGGAGAAAAAAAAGGAATAAAGACGGGGAAATATTGACATGGGGCAAATAAACTTGGGTTTTCTCATCCTTCTCTTTCAGTGTTAGCCTCTTAGAAGGGAGAGCTCTGGTTCCCAGCCTGCTGGCCCGACTTACCTCTCCAGTGGAGCTCAGGTTTCACCGAGCATTGTGCGCTTGAAGATACGGTAACAAATGCATGTGTAACATATTATGAATAAAGCCCTAAAAAGCTCTCATTTATAGCTGTTTATGTTATGTGATTGAAGCAGAGAATTTGCCAAGACCAAAGGTTACTTCTGGCTTCTCTGTGACTAATAATACCTCAAACCAAAGCAGCAAACTCTAAGCCAATGAGAGTTGTCTTTGGAGGGGCTTTCAGAAGTTAGACTCATAATTTGACGTGATGGATCATGAGGCTACTAGCCACATTAATGTGAGCATTAATACGAGGTGCACTCCTATGAATACCAGCCATGATCGCTAATGAGTTAGAGCCTTTGCTGATGACCCTGGGGGTACTGAGAGACTAGGTCGAAGACCTCCAGAATGGATTGGGCTGTGTGAGTCTTTATAGCTACTCAGCCTGCCTACATATAGCACAGTTTTGTAGGTGGTGGGAGAGGCTGGGTTCACTGCTGCTGCCCCAAAGCTCACCATTTTCCTTTTCCCCATTCTAACTTACTGGTTTTGATCCTCTCCTTCCCTATTCTGATTTCTGTTTCCTTTACCTGATGCTTTTTTATTATTATTACCAGAATCATACAAAATCAGAGCTGGAAAGGTCCATGGTACATAGAACATCAGAGCTGGCCAAGACCTTCAAACAAACAATGTTAGACCTGGAAGGGCCCTGAGAACATAGAATGTTAGATTTGGAAGGGACTGCCAAGCTCACCTCACTCAGTCCTCCCATTTCAGAGAGGAAGAAGCAGGTCCAAGAGGAAAAATAATTTATGATCAAGGGAAAAAGGTCTCAAATTCAGTCCCTGCTCACCTCTGCCTCCTAGAATCCCTCCTTTCCTTCCAAGCATAGCTCAGGTACTACCTCCCATTTGAAAGTCTTTCCTGCTTCCCAGTTTTTAGCATTCTCTCTTTTGAAATTATTTTGCATCTATTTCCTTAAATCTATTGTCATGGGGGTAGCAGGGGTGGGGGTGGGGTGGAGGGAAGAGGAAAGGCTACTGGGATTGGCCAGTGAGAATCCGGTCCTGATGAACATTCAAAGTGTGCTCTGACACATTTCTGGTGTGGATTTGATCACTGTTGTTACAATATATGCAATACCTCAGTAAAATGTAATCTTGAGGGCAGAGATTGTTTTATTTCAGTCTTGGTATCCTCAGCACCTTTTGCCTCTGCCTCTGCCACTCTATTCTGCATTCAGGGGGCAACTCTTCAATACTTAGTGACAGTGGAGGCGGCTAGATGGTTCAGTGGTTTCAGAGCCAGGTCCAGAGATGAGAGGTCCTGGGCTCAGATCTGGCCTCAGACACTTCCTAGTTGTGTGACCTTGGGCAAGTCACTTAATCCCCATTGCCTAGCCCTTACCGTTCTGCCTTAACACCAATTCACAGTTTTGATTCTAGGATGGAAGATAAGGGTTTTTAAAAATACTTTATTTACCATGTGACTAAATAAATCACTCCACATTTTGAGTTTTAATTTCCTTATAATTAAAACTGAGACAACAACACTCATATTTCTTTACAATGTAGTGGAATGACCACTGGACACAGAATTAAGAGCGCTGGGGCTTCCAGTCCTGTCTAAGACAGTTATTAGCTGTGCGACTATAATCAGATGAATTCCCTTCTACAAGAAGTTAATTACAGGCTATTGATAATGAACAATGGGATTTGGTAGTGGGAGAGTATGAGGTGAGGGAGAGCCAGGGCATATGAACAGAAGAAAGGTCCAAAGGATGGGACTTCACAGTAGGAGGATGCTAAATGGATGGATAAATTAATAGGTGGACAAAGTCTTGCCAGTAAAAAGTCATATGCTAAGAGGAACTGTATCAAAATCAACATACTAATACATGGTTTGGAGAAAGGAAACAGAGATTTTTGCTCTGACTCTAATAGCCAACTGATAATCCCCAAGCACCCACACCATTTGTCAGGGGTACCCAGCAGATCCTTAGATCCCCTGGTCCCTGCCTCAGGCTGGCTAGTCTCTAGGTCACCTGGCTATAACCAAAGGGCAACTTGGGAACCTCCAGTCCTCCTGGTATCTGTCCGTGGCCAGTTGGATTGCTACCAAAAACCAATTACTTTATGTTGTCCTTTCCTGGTCCCTGCCAATGGCCACCTGAGATAATATCTCTGAGCTTGCCAGTCACTAGTAATGGAGGACTAGTGTTCTGAGAGAGAGAGAGAGAGAGAGAGAGAGAGAGAGAGAGAGA
>NW_025356832.1:0-2912 GCF_016433145.1 Gracilinanus agilis | reverse complement strand
ATATATATGTATATATATATACAATGATTCAATAGAGATTTCTCAGCCATAGTATGAACTAATAGACCTTTCTTAGTGCCTTGAGACCTACAACCTTAGAATCAGAGATCTTACCTAAAGAGACTGAAGCATCCAGATGAAAAAACTGAAACACAGATTTTTTTCAAGGTTCAGATTAGGTGTTATATTTACCAGAAGCCTTAGTGCTCCTCTCCTTTCTCAAGCCATCCTGCATTGACTTAGCTGTGTGGATTGGCATAGAATCTAAAGAGTCAGCCTTAGAGTCAGAGGGAGCTGGGTTCAACTCTTGTCCCTGATATTTAATGACTTTGTGACCCAGGACTTGAAGTCACCTGAAGTTATAAACTGTAAAGCTCTGGAGAATTGGTAGAAAGGGGTCCCCTAATGAGAGTTCCCTATCCTACTGAATTCACAAATGGCTAGATCAATTCTTCCTTAGCCATTTATAGAATGTATAGAATGTAAACTTCTTGAGGGCAGGGAACATTTATTCTTTCTTGTCTTTATATCTTCTGCTCTAGTATAGTGCCTTGAACATAATGTGACCATAGGATCATAAATTTAAAGCTGGAAGGGACCTTAGAAGTCATTTAGTCTAATTCTCCCCTAGCTTTATGGATGGAGAAACTGAGACCCAGGAGGAATCAAATAATTTAAGATCATAGATCTGGGCTGGGACACTACTCTCATTTTATAAATGGGAAAACTGAGGCCAAGAGAGTAGAAAAGCTTTGTCCAATGTCACATAGTCCTCAAACACCAAACCCACCTTTCTTTTCATTTTCTCTTGAGATAAACTCTTATCTGTCTGCTCCTAGTCAGTGAAACAAAGGGTTGGATTAGATAACTTTTTTCTTTTTAAAGCAAATAGGGTTAAGTGACTTGCCCAGGGTCACCCAGCTAGTAAGTATCAGAGGTCAGTTTTAAACTCCGGAAGAGATTAGATAACTCTAATTCCATTTCAACTCCCAGAAGAGGTTTGGATTTTACTAGTTAGAAGCAGCCCTTGGATATTTGGTAATTTGGACACTGACCCGCCTGGGATTTTAGCTGAAGTCTCTCCACACAGTTCTTGGGATTCTTTTGTATGGATTCCTTCCCAGCCCACCCCCTTTCTCAGACCTGCCAATGTTCCCCAAATAAATTACCTGGCCACAAATGCCAACAGGGCAATTAGTCATGGTGCTCACAATAACAAACCAGGCCCCTGGCACAGTGGGAGGAAGTTCGATAAGGAAAACACTACCTAGGATGACTTTAATTGGCAGCCAAAGCAACAGTGTGAGGGTGCCAAGTCCCAGCACACTTCTCCATAAATGAAGGTCTCCTCCCTATCCGGAGTGGAGAGAGAACCCCTCCCCTCCAGAAACCCATGCCTCTTACTTCCTTCAGGATCCCATTCAAATGTCACCTATTCCAGGCTTATCAGAGGATCGCAGCATCTCTGAGTTGGAAGGCATCTCAGAGGTCAACCAGTCCAATCCTTTACTGGAAGGAGAATTCCAGATCCCTGGAGACTATATCTCCCCCTCCCCCCTCCCACCCCAAAATTCTACTTTGTTGTTGTTCTGTAGTGTCTGACCCTTCTGACTCCATTAATGGGTTTTCTTGGCAAAGAGACTGGAGTGGTTTTCCATTTTCTTCTCCAGATCATTTTTATAGATGAGGAAACTGAGGCCAACAGAGTGAAGTGACTTGCCCAGGGGCACACAGCTAGTAAGCATCTGAGTCTGGATTTGAACTCCAGGTCAGGTATTCTGCTCCCATTCCACTTTGGGCTAGCTGTAATTGTTCGAATCTGTCTTTCTATACTTGATGGTTACTTAATCTTGGGTGAGTTATTTAATAAAAATCTTCATTTAATCTCTCTGGATCTCAGGTTGTTTTGTTTTGTTTTTTAATCTGTCTATAATGGGTGTCTCCCTTTCATCTCTTCTTTAACCCTTAAAATCCAGCTTGTGACTTCAGCATTATATTGGAACTAGGTTAGATATCCAACACAGGGCAGTTGATGTCTGTAGCAACTTAGTGTTCCATAAGCCCAAAGAGCCAGCTTTCGAGGGGAAGAATTCACGGTCGGAACTACTCTCTTCATAGGTATTAGTGACCTTAGTGGCCAAATTCAATGAACTTTTCTCAATCTTCATCCCCCTTGACCTCTCTACAGCCTTTGACACTACCGTTGTATCTCCGATATTGAAGGTCTGATTCCAGACCACCGCAATAAAGCGAGTCACAAATTTTTTGGTTTCCCAGTGCATATAAAAATGATGTTTACACGGAACTACAGTCTATTAAGTGTGCAATGGTATTATGTCTAAAAAAAACAACGCATATACCTTAATTAAAAAAAAATCACTTCATTGCTGAAAAATGCTAACCATCATCTGACCCTTCAGCAAGTCAAAATCTTTTTGTTGGGGGAGGGTCCTGGCTCCATGTCCATGGCTGCTGACTATCAGCTCTACTATGGTGATTGCCGAAGGTTGGGGTGACCATGGCAGTTTTTAAAAATAAGACAATGATGAATTTTGCCACGTTGACTCTTCCTTTCATGAAAGAAAGCTTTCTTAGTAGAGTGCCATGTTGTGTGATAGCATTTTACCTGATAAAATATAGAAATTCTTTCAAAGTAGAACTTTTATCAAAATTGGAGTCAATCCTCTCAGGCCCTGCTGCTGCTTTATCAACTGAGTTTCTGTAGTATTCTTCAAAATTGTTGTGTCTCAGGGAAAAGGGAAGTCTGAGGAGAAAGAGAGAGAGAGAGACAGAGAGTCAGGAAGATAAAGAGACAGCAGCGAGAGATAGAGAGAGAGTTAGGGAGAGAGAGAGACAGAAAGAAACAGAGAGACATTGAGAGAGAGAGAGAGAGAGAGAGAGAGAGAGAGAGA
>NW_025356831.1:0-8333 GCF_016433145.1 Gracilinanus agilis | reverse complement strand
GAAGGAAGGAAGGAAACAAGGAAGGAAGGAAAAGAGGGAGGGAGGAGTTCTAGCACTGTAAAAATATCAGTTACTGTTATAAATTATTCTTGTTCCTGTATCATTCAGGACAATCTACAGAGCTGCTCCAAGATCTCTGTGTGGATAACAAGGAGGCAGCACTGGTTTTTCATTGAGCAACAGGAAGGGGTCCTGGGCTAATATTACTCCAATGCCAGGAACCAAAGGGCCCCAGCCTCAGGGGACTTCCTCTCCACAAATACCTTACCACCATACTCTGCCAGAAAAGCAGAGGGACAAAGTACCAAGAGAAAGCAAGAACAAAATCCCAGCCTCGGGAGAAAGGCTATGGACAGTGAGCCTGCTGAAAGTGAGACGGTCTTTAGGGAGGAGCCCACATCATTCAGGGAAGAGAAAGGAAACAATTTCTAATGCTGAAGTATCAGGAACCTTATAGAGTAAATCAAAACTATGCACTAGGTAAGCACATTTCTTGTTTTTCAGTCCTTTTTCAGTTATGTCCAAATCTTGGTGATCCCAATTGGGATTTTCTTGGTAAAGATACTGGAGTGATTTGCTATTTCCTTCTCCAGCTCATTCTACAGATGAGGAAACTAAGACAGAAAGGGCGAAGTGACTAGCCTAGGGTCACACAGCTAGTAAGTGTCTAAGACTGGATTTGAACTCATGAAGTCTTATTGACTCCAGATCCAGCTCTCTATCCTCTCTACCACCTTGCTGCCTGCACATAGTGGCCATCTAAATATGGCATCCATTGGACAAAGGCTTCAAACACTACATGATTGTTGGATGGATGAATGAATGAATATATGTATGAATGAGTGAGTAAGTGAATGAATAAGCAGCTCGACCTAACAGATGCAGGTCTCTACTTGAAGTCAGGAATGCCTGAGTTTTTGTTTTGTTGTGTGTTTTTTTTCCCACCTCAGATCATTTCCATTTGGGTGAATCTGAGCAAGTGACTTGAATTTTGAGGCTGTTTCCCCATTTGTAAAATGGGGATAAGAAGTGCAAGTCCTTGGACAGGCTGGGATGAACATCAAATGTCACACCATACATAAAGTGCTTTGCAAAAACCTAAAGATGTCATGGGAATGTCAGCTATCATCATCAGCATCAGCATCATCATTGTTATTTGGTCCTGGGCAAGTCACAACTCTCTGGTGCTCTTGGCAACTCTTCCAGACTCTAAGCTGCTGAAAAGGCATCGACCCGGTTTGGTAGAGGGAGTTTCCTAACCTGGGAATTCCCAATTGGAGTGAAATTTCAGGGCCAGTGCCTGCTCTTATACCCAATTGCGGTGATGATTATTTCTTTCTACTCTCCTCACTCCCACCAATACCAAAAGAGATTCTGAAAGTCCACCCCAGTCATTCTGGTTGGGCCACCCCCAAAGCAGAAACCGCCCTCCCCCAGCCTGCACAAGCTCCCGGCAGGCTGTGGGCAGGGATCAGACTCCTCCACCCTCTGGTCCCCCAGGCTTCTGTTTGCTGTCACGAGGCGCCTTGTTTTTCTCCTTCCAGGGCAAGAGGAGGATCAGGGGAACCCCGCCACCATGGTTGCTACAGTAAATGCATCCCTCTGTTGGCAACACCAATGCAACTCACGCTCAAGATTTTCCAAAACACTTCCCTCTTCATTCTCTATGAGAACCAAGAAGAAAATGTTCATGCTACAAGAGCACTGGTTTGGACTCAGAGGTTCTAAGGTCCAAAACTAGCTCTGTGCCTGATCTTTGGGAAGGTCAGTTAGTCAGTCAAGAAATCTTTTTTTTTAACCCTTACATTCCATCTTAGAATCACTGTGTTTTGGTTCCAAGGGCTAGGCAGTGATGGTTAAGTGACTTGCCCAGGGTCATTAAGCTAGAAAGTGCTTGAAACCAGATTTGAACTCAGGATTTCCTATCTGAAGGCCTAGATTAAATCCACTGAACTACCTGGCTGATCTCTCAATAAATATATTCTTACATGCCTACTATGTACCAGGGATGGTGCTCAGCACTGAAGATAAAAGAAGGCTAAAGATAGCTCCCTGCCCTCTAGAAGCTCACAACCTAAGTCAGTTTCCAAATCTGTAAAATGAAGAGGTTAAACTAAATGACTCCAAAGGTCTCTTTCAGATTTAAATCAATGATTCTAGGTTCTCATGATCCTTGATAGTGTCCCTTAGGTCACTTCTTGTTGAAATAATGACACACAGTTGGATGGCCAGTCCATTGGAGCAATACATACATAGGTATAAATGGGCCTTTTAGCCACTCCTTGGAAACATGGAGTCAGCCTCCAGGCCCCACTTTTTCATTCCCTTTCTTCCAGCTACCTAGTACTTGCCCAGGTGATACACAAGGGACAAGTCAAAATTGGAACTCTAGGATTAGGAACAACCCATTTTATCATTTAACAAAGAAAAAAAATTCTCAATGGATCACAGACAAAAAGCTTGAAAGATGGCAAAACTTTTGACCCAGCCATACCACTTCTGGGTTTGTACCCCAAAGAGATAATAAGGAAAAGACTTGTATAAAAATATTTATAGCTGTGCTCTTTGTGGTGGGAAAGATTTGGAAAATGAGAGGATGCCCTTCAATTGGGGAATGGCTGAACAAATTTTGGTATCTGTTGGGGATGGAATACTATTGTGCTAAAAGGAATAATGAACTGGAGGGATTCCATGTAAACTGGAAGACCTCCAGGAATTGATGCAGAGTGAAAGGAACAGAACCAGGAGAACATTATACACAGAGATAGATACTTTGTAATACTGTACTGGAATTCTCTACTAGCAGCAATGCAATGACCCAGGACCATGCTGAGGGACTTATGAAAAAGAAGCTATCCACATCTAGAGGAAGAACTGTGGGAGCAGAAACACAGAAGGAAAACAACTGCTTGGTCACGTGGGTCAATGGGGATATGATCGGGAATGTAAACACTAAACAATCACCCCAGTGGTTTTCCATATCAATAATATGGAAATAGGTCTTAATCAATAACACATGTAAAACCCAGTGGAGGGGCAGCTGGGTGGCTCAGTGGATTGAGAATCAGGCTCAGTGACAAGAGGTCCTGGATTCAAACCTGGCCTCAGACATTTCCTAGCCATGTGACCCTGGGCAAGTCACTTGACTCCCATTGCCTAGCCCTTTGGAGCCAATACACATGCTTAATTCTAAGACAGAAGGTAAGGGTTTAAAAAAAAACAGTGGAATTGATCGTCAGCTATGGGAGGGGGTTGAGAGGAGGGGAGGGAAAGAACATGATTCATGTAACTATGGAAAAAATATTCTTAATTAATTAAATAAAATTTTTCAAAAGAAAAAAAAAAGATGGCAAAAGCCTTCTAATCCAATTCCTTCATTGTAACAGTTATGGGAAAGTGACTTGTCTGTGGTAATAAAAGTAATGAGCATTAGAGGAGGGATTTGAACCCAAGGCTCAGACTCCAACCCCACTGTTCTTTCCATTTTCCCACTCTTCCTCTTACAGACATCAGAGGCCAAAAGACTTCTGATCCATGAACTCGGTTTGGTTTCTGAGCATTCCACGGTTGTGGCCCACGTCAGAAATGCTCTCCTGCAGACACCAATCACACCTCCAAGACCAGGACCCCCAAAGCAAGCCTCGTTAAAACCAGTCCTCAGCCACAAGTGCCTCCCCGGAGCTGAATACAAATGAACTCCCACATATGGGCCCCACTGGATTCTCACCATTATAATTAGGAACTACAATCACAAATCAATAGTTTTCATAAGGACGGAACATTTAAATCATAACCAAACTTGGCAATTATCGCATTTGGCATTTTCTCGCGTTCAAAAGCACATTTCTGGTGTGAGCTAATTAAACCTCAAAAAAACCTTTCCCAGCAATCCATCCATTTTATGGGCTGGAACACCGAGGTTTCTTCTGATTTTTCTCCAGATGACCTTTCGTCAGGAAGACGTCCTCGGCCAGTTATAACTTGGGTCACTCCTTGTTGGATGAGTTTTGGACTGAGTCACTGGGTCTAAAGGTGTCCTCTGACACCAACGGTGTGACCATGGGCAATTTACTTAAATCTCTGGGCTACAGTTTCTTCATCTATAAAATGGGGTTAATAATCCCTATAATCCCTACCTCCCAGGGCTGTTATGCACTTCAGAGGAAGGCAATTTTGCAAAGGCTTCATGGAGAGGTCGGTTCTTGTTGTTACCAGGCGAGCCAGAGACTCATCTTAAAATGATAGGTCCCACCCAATTTGTTCCAGTCCATTAGGAAGCCAGGCCAGCTCGGCAACCCCAAGACCCCTCAAGACCAGGACCAAACCCTGCAATCTTCTCTTTCTCCATTCTCGTGAGAATTCTCTGGGCTAATGCTAACTCCAGGTCATCCTCCCAAAGGGCTTTGGAATCAGGAACGTGATGCTGACTGAGGCATGATCCTGAGGGATCGATTCACTGGGCCAGGGAACCAAGCAGGGCTTTTCCCTTCTGCTCTCCTCCCAGGCACCCCCACTCTTCAGGAGGAAAGACTGAAAAAAAAATCCTTCTTTATTGGTTTAATGTGTCATCCTTGGCTCCTACCCTTCCCAGGAAGCTGTGGCCATTAAAATAAGGTCAGTGGAGCCAAGGAAATTTGAGACACTCTGCCAAGATTATCAGGAGGCGGCAGGGCCCTCCTGGACCCATCGGACCCCCATGCAGGGGACCGTCTACTCCACCTTGGGACAAAGCCCCAAAGCTGTTACAAGGTCCTCAGAGAGAGCTGGAAGATTTCTGGGTGACTCTATTGAGACGAGTCCCTCGAACTCGGAGACAGATTGATCGTGGCTTACATTGTCATGCTCTGATCCCGACTTGGAGTTCTGAATCAGAAGAGCCACACAGGAGGAAATGCTTTCAAAACACTATTTCTCAAGGGGTCGGAAGTCAGGAAAATCTGAGCTTCTGACCCACACGAGCCGTGTAACCCCAAACAATCCACTTGTCGTCCAGACCTCTCGGAGTCCCGCACAGCTCTCTGAGGCTCCAAGCAGCAGAGTCGTACTGATGAAGGGGGCCCATGTAGTAATGAAACCACAAGCCTAATCTAAAATGGCGCTAAAATGGGCAATTTCTTCATAATAACCAATCGTGATCCCAAAGAAGAGATATGAAAAGTCCCCTCCTCCTCCTCCCCATTTCCTTGTAAGGATAAGCGGCTATAGGTATGGGCCATCAATATAATCATCGTAATCGCTACCATTTATAAAGTGCTTCAAGGCTTGCAAAACATTATTATATATATATATGTAAGTTTGTTGAACTCTCGGGTTTTTTCCTCCTTTTTATTTGTTATAAGGGATCGCTCAGTAGGAAGGGAAGAGACACATTTGGAAATAGAAGCAACAAAAATACAAGATATAACCCAAATTCATTTAAAACACAATTATTCCAGGGCAGTTAGGTGGCTCAGTGAATTGAGAGCTAGGCCTAGAGACAGGATGTCCTGAGTTCAAATCTGGCCTCAAATATTTCTTTAGCTGTGTGACCCTGGGCAAGTCACTTAACCCCCATTGCCTAGCCCTTACCATTAGAAAACTAACACACAGAAGTGATTCTAAGACAGAAGGTACAGGTTATAAAAAAAAAATAATACAATTACTCTTTATTTTCTACTTTTTCATTAAGTCCTCAGAGCACTGGACTTGAGACCCAGCTCTGACAAAGACTTTGTAATAAATGGGCAAATCTCAACATTGCTGAGCCTTAGTTTTCTCATCTGTAAAATGAAATTGGATTAGATGATCCCTCCAGAGCTTTCCCATTCTAAACATGGGACCCCGTAACTCTCCCAAGAATGAACAAAAAATAAAGAAGCAGGGGGCAGCTGGGTAGCTCAGTGGATGGAGAATCAGGCCTAGAGACGGGAGGTCCTAGGTTCGAATCCGGCCTCAGACACTTCCCAGCTGTGTGACCCTGGGCAAGTCACTTGACCCCCATGGCCCACCCTGACCACTCTTCCACCTAGGAGCCAATACACAGAAATTAAGGGTTTACAAAAAAATAAGGAAGCAAACCACACAATTTGGTGTATCTTCCCACTAAAAAGAAGAAAAGGGCCAGTGAATGGAAATTCCATTTTAAAAGGATGTCGAAACCCCCCGAGCTCTTTTGGACAGGAGGGAAGCATGTCTCCAAGGAACAACTGTCGAGCAACGGCATGGGGAACTCTTGCTATTTTGTGTCACTTCTTCAAGAGCGAGGAAAAGCTTGGTTTAAGGGTTCTTGGGCTGATTTGGAATCAGAAGGCTGTGGCCTCCCCTTTTGCCTCTCATGCTTACTAGCTGTATGGTCACGGGCAAGTCACTTAACCTCAGAGTTGTAGGCAACCCTCCAAGACTCTAAACTATAGACCATCTGAGGGGCAGCTGGGTGGTTCAGAGGCTAGAGCAATGGCTTTGGAGTTAGGGAGGCCCGAGTTCAAATCCAACCTCAGAGACTCACCAGCTGTGTGACCCTGAGGCAGGTCTTGCTTAGTTTCCCATTTCCTCCTCTAAAAAGGAGGGATAATAATAGTTCTTCCTGCCCAGTATTGTTGTGAAGAAACCTTAAACCACGTAAATACTGGTCGGACAGGTGAGATCTTTGGAAGAGAAACCCTGACAATAGGAGAGAAGCAGCCTGGGCTCCCGGGAAGCACACTGGCCCCGGAGTCAGGAGAAGCGAGTTCACGGCCCAGCCAGAGCTCTCAGCGCCTCCGTGACCCCGAGCGAGCCTTGATCTCTCCGAACTCTACTGCCTCGTGGAGAAGATGAGGGGCCGGAGCAGATTAGAGGAGCTCTATGTTCCCTTTGGGAGGGAAGATTTTATTAGAGAAGCTCTACAACCGTTCATCAATCTAGCCAGATGACTACGGCGCCATTAGTGTCCTAAGCCCAGGAAACTAGAAGCTTTGACCTAAATTGAGTGAGGAGCTCTACAAGATGACCCAGAATCGTCTTGGAAAAGCCACACCACTGGGATGTTCTCTGGAGGGATGGTTTGAAAATGTGGAATCCTTATTCCAGACGCAGGCCTGGTTGGAAAGTCGGCGGCTAATCTGGATTACTGCCTCCAGTCCTTCCAGCACAAAGATCCCCCGACTTCTCTCACCTGTCTTTCTTTTCTTCCTTCTCTTCTCTCTCCATTCTTTGGATGAAACAGCCAGGCACGATCACAGAAAGGATTATTGTTTTAGGAATCAAAAGATCTGTGTGACCTTGAGTAAGTCATGCCTCAGTTTCCTCATTTGTAAAAGCAAACCAGATGACCTCTAAGTTCCCTGCCAGATAGGATCGGGTGACCACAGATTTTGGCTGGAAGGGACCTTAGAGGTCATCACAGCCAATGCCATCATTTTACATTTAAGGAAACATTCCCACCACCCTCCCTACCTGTCCCTCCCTTTGGGCCCACAAATGGTTCCCAGCTACCAAAGCACAGAGTGGAAAAATCATCCCATAAAGTGCCAGGAGCTGGAAGGAGAGTGTATTCCTCCGAAACCCCACCTCGTGTTCCAAAAGTTACTGGAAAGGGTGCAAGTTCAGACCTAAAAAGTCAAGTGGCCAGTAATCTGGGATTGGCCTCAGAATAAAGGCTGAAGACACCCCCACCGAGCCAGGTCCCCATAGGCACAGGCAGGCTCTGCCGGCCTTCATCTGTGCTCTCCAAATACTGTCAGAAGGGAAGTTTCCCCATCTGCTGTCTGAGGAAACTTATTCCTCCCTACCACCTCCATGACCCTTCTCCTGCCGCCTTAGGCAAGTGTGACTGGACAGCTTAAAACAGTTCCTGAGCAGACAACCACAGAGCCCAGCCAGCAAAGTACACCTGAAGCCCAACCGGGCAAAGAAGGATCTGACTTGTCAGATGTTCCCTGGACTGAACCTCAGACAAGAAACAAATTGGGCCACCCACTCACCACCTGAAGCCCTGTTCCTAAAAGAGACCAGGACCCTGGTGGGGCGTGTTTCCCAGCCTGCACGATTTGTGAATAAGAGAAAAGAGTAGACATAGAAAGGAGAAGGTAGGAGGGAAGAAAATATGCTACGCCTTGTCATTCATCACTCACACAAATAGCAACTCTCTAAAGAATTTCCTAATCTTGTTCTCTCTTCTTCCCTTCCTTTCGTTTTTCCTCCTTTTCTTTCTTTTCCTTTTATACTTCCTTTTTTCTTTCCTTCATCTTCCTTTCCCACCTATTCCTTCCTTTGGTTCTCCCTCCCTTTTCTTCTCCATCCTTCCTTCCTTCCTTCCTTTTCTCCTTCCTCTCTCCCTCCCTCCCTCCCTTCTTCCCTCCCTTCCTTCTTTCCTT
>NW_025356830.1:0-4424 GCF_016433145.1 Gracilinanus agilis | reverse complement strand
ATAAATAGTTATATATAAATATGTATATATAAATAGTTATATATGTGTGTTTAAGAGATGCTGCAGATAGAGTGCCCATTCTGAAATCAGGAAGATGTCTTCATGGGTTCAGATCTGGTCTCTGACATTTGCTAGCTGTGTGACCTAAGTAAGTCATTTTACCTGGTAAGTAAGTCAGTTTGCCTGGGTTTCTTCATCTATAAAATGAACTGGAGAAGAAAATGGGAAATCATTCCAGCATCTTTACCAAGAAAGCCCCAAATAGGAACATGAAGAATCAGACACAAATGAAAAACAATTGAACAATATACATGCACATATACATATATCTTCAAGTGTTATTGTGTTTTTATCTCTGTGTCTCGAAGATTTGCCAACATCTATGAATATATCAATTCATTTGAACCTCATGACAACTCTCAGAGGCAGATGCTATTTTATCCCATTTTACAAATGAGGAGACTGATACTGAGAAGTGAAATGATTTGCCTAAGGTCACACATCAAGTTTCTGAGATGAGATTTGAATACATCCCTGATTATAGTTCCAATACTTCATTCACAATACAGTTTAATATTTGATTCAGTCTTCCACTTGGATCTTCTGAGTTCTTTCTCAAATTCTGATTCCAATCTCATCATACTCATCAAAAATCATTAACATCTTCAGATGACCTCTAGTATAATATATAAAGTTCTTACTCTGTGGTTTAAATTCCTCCAAAATCTTCCTCCTGCCTATTTTTTCCCATGTCATTCATCCATTTGCTTTTCATTCATTCATTCATTCATTCATTCATTCATTCATCTATAAATTCATTCATTTATCAATCTACTTATTCATTATCATCATTGTTTATTTATTTATTCTTCTTATCCTTCACTTTCCATTCCAATTCATCTAGCCTCATATCTGTTCCCATACATGCCATTCCATCCCCAACTTCTATGGTTTTAACCAAATGATTTCTTCCCTCTTCCATTTAGGAAAGCACTCTTTGCTTGCCTTTACCTCTTAGAATAAGTATTTACCTCTCTACTTGTGTCTATCTAATTTTCTATATGTCTATCTTCCTTCCTTCACTACTTCCTTCCTTCCTTCCTTCCTTCCTTCCTTCCTTCTCTTCTTCCCTCTCTCTTTCTTTTTCTCTTCCCTCCTTTCTTCCTTCCCTCCCTTTCTTTCTTTCTTTCCTTCCTTCCTTCCTTCCTCCCTTATTTCTTTCTTACTTTTGCCTAGAGATCACTTCCCAATAAGATATTTTGTGATCCATTGTCAGTACTCTTCCTCTTGAAAGCACTTTGTGCAGGGACAGGTAGGTGACTCAGTAAATAGAGAGCCTGGTCTGAAGAAGTCCTTGATTCAAATTTGGCCTCAGACAATTCCTAGCTGTTTGACACTGAGCAAGTCACTTAACTTCAATTACCTAGCCCTAGCCCTTACCACTCTTCTTCCTTGCAACTAATAATTAGATCCTTAGCATCAATTCAAAGACAAAAAATAAGTTTTTCTTTTTAAAGAAAGAAAGAACTTTATGCTACTTATAAGACTTTATAAGTCCTTATCTGTGCACTTGTTGCAAGCTCCCAGTATATGATATACTCCTTGAAGGCAGAGACTGACCTGTTTTTGACTTTGTATTAACATTACCTAAATTAGAGTCACTAATTGACTGACATATTACAAACACTTATTGAATGTTTGCTAAAATCAATGGAATACGCAATTTTATTTCTTTTGCAAACTCTACTAAATGGTGTGTGTGTGTGTGTGTGTGTGTGTGTGTGTGTGTGTGTGTGTGCATAGAAGCCAACGTCAAACCCCCTGAGCATTCTGCTAGAAGCCTCCATCTATTCTGACATGTAGCCATTAATAACTAACTAATCTATGGGTCATGACATTGAACAAGTTTCATCCGCTGTGATATTGTCTAGCTCACATCTCTCTTATTTTCCCAGAAGAATAGCATGAGAAAGTTTCGTCCAATGTCTTGCAGCAATCTAGGCATACTATACATAGAACATTAATCTCCCTGATCTGCCTTCTTCCTGATGCACCATTAGCACATCAAAGCCATGTTTGTTGAGCCTGGAAAGCAATACATCGCACTCATGTTTACTCTTTCATCTATAAGTCTCATGTTTGGGTCTGTTTTTCATTTAACCGATTTCTTAATCTACTTTTCTCATTTTCTTTAAATTTCTCTAGTATTTCTTATTTTAGAATTAAGACTTTTTAAAAGACACATAGTATTGGGGATTCATAAGCAAATCAAAATGAAGAACTAGGAAATTAATTAGAGAATTTGATCCATTTAACTAAACAGACAAGATAATTCTTACCCCAGACATTTCCTTTTCCTTAATCAGTTATTTTGGTTTATATTCATATATTTGTCTTAATTGGTAAAAATGTCCGCTCTCTTCCTTAGTTATCCTAGAGTATCTGGGTCAAATATTTCTTCCCCTGCCACCTCATCAGTCTCTCTATGGTTTTTACACTTATCTCTCTTCATTTTGTATTCTAACCTCACCCTCATCACCCTGCAGTAGAATATACAGGCCTTGAGAGAAACAGCTGTCAGCTTGTAATCTACCTTGGTCTCTCTCTACATTAATCATCGCCCATATTAGACATTTAATAAAAATTCAACATTCATGTGCTAACAAACACTTATTAAGTACTTACTATGTTCAAGGCACTGTCCTATCCACTAGGGATACAAAGAAAGCCAAAAATCATTCCTATTCTCAAGGAGCCCACATTTTGGTAGGAGAGATTGTAAAACATGGTGTACATACAAGATGTATATAAAATATTTTTGAGTTGTTTTTAGTTGAATCTAACTCTTTGTGACCCAATTTGGGCTTTTCATGGCAAGACACTGTACCGTTTTGCCATTTTTTTCTCCAGCTCATTTTGCAGACCAGGAAACTGAGGCTAACAGGATTAAGTGACTTGCCCAGGGTACAAGTGTAGCAAGTGTCTGAGGCTAGATTTGAACTCACAAAGATGAGTCTTCCTAACTCTAGGTCAGTGGTTCCCAAATTTTTTTGGCCTACCACCTCCTTTCCAGAAAAAAAATATTACTTAGCCCCCTGCAAATTAATTTTTTTTTAATTTTAATAGCAATTAATAGGAAAGATAAATGCACCTGTGGCCATCACCGACCCCCTGGATCGCTGCAGCACCTACCAGGGAGCCCACTTTGGGAATCACTGCTCCAGGTCTTGTGCTCTATCTACTGAGCCACCTAATTTGCCCTATATTTGAAGTGGGTAGAAGCTAATCTTGGAGACAGCACTAGCAGCTGGCAGAGGGACATTGTAGGGCAGCCAGAGAAGTCTCCTGAAGAAGGTGGGTTATCATCTGAGTTTCAAATGAATTCAGAGAAATGAAGAAATAGAAATAAGGAGGAAAAGCCCAAGGGATGGGAGATGGAGAGTAATGTGGGAGGACCAACATATCAGCTATGTCCCTGGGTTATATGGTAAATAGGGAGCCAGGTGGGACAGTGGGAAGAGTGTGGGACCTAGAGTTAGGTAGACCCAAGTTTATATCTTGTCATACACTTACTAGCTGTGTGACTCTGGGCAAGTCACTTTCCTCACCCAGAAAACAAGGATAATAATAGCACCTAACACCCAGCGTTATTGTGAAGTTAAATAAGGTAATCGTAAAGTACTTACCACAGTGCCTGGCCCATAGTGAACACGATATTTTAATCATCATTTGTTCTCATTGTTATTAGATGAAAAGAAATAAAATGTTAAGAAGACTAGAAAAATAGAGACTTGGCCAGGTAAGGAAGAATTTGAAATGTTAAACGGAGAATGTACTAACTCCATGATGGTAAACCTATGGTACTCATGCTGGAGCAGGCTTAGAGGAGACTGCTTCCTTTCCCCTCTCCACGTGCCTGAGGACATTTTTCTCATCACCTGGCCCTCTTCCCAGCAGTCTAACAGGAGTGCTTCCTCCCTCCCCTTTCTGGGGTAAAGGGCTCGCATGCAGTATGAGAGTTGCAGTTTGGACCCTCGGTCTTTAAGATCTCTAAAAGATTTGCTATAATTGCCCTAACCTTTCACCTGAGAGTAGCATCTGATCTGAGTCTCAACAGAAGCCAGAGAAACTTAAAAGTGTTGAAGTCAGGAGAGTAAAGGCATTCTGAGACTGAGGGAAAAACAGTACAAAGGTATGGAGATGGGAGATGGAGGGTTAAGTCCATCCAGAAATGTGGTGGACATTTAAGATCCTTTCATTCAATAAATGAGAAGGCTGAAATCCAGAGAGCTTATGAGCCTCCAGGAACTCATTTAGGGTACTAAGGGGTAGAGCCAGGATTCAAATATGTCTCCACAGACAGGTGTTTCTTTTTTCTCTTTTTCTTTCTTTTTCTTTCTTTCTTTCTTTCTTTCTTTCTTTCT
>NW_025356829.1:0-3868 GCF_016433145.1 Gracilinanus agilis | reverse complement strand
ATTATATATTATATATTAATTATGTATTATATATGTTACATATATAATATATTAATTATATATTAATCCACAATACAGTGAAGCCCCAATAAGTGAACCCCAATATAGCAAAGGACAACTGCATTTTCCCAGTCAACAAGGGTTTTTTTAAAAAAGGTACAGATTTTTATTTTTATATATAACAATATATAACATAATAATAATGTAATATACACAGTTCATTATAAATGTGTAATTATACAAATATATATGGATCTAAGAGAAACAAATTCTCATATTAGCTATGTTAAAAAATTTCTCTCATTCTTTTTTTTCCTCTCCCTCCCACTCTTCCCCCTGTCTAAGAAGGTAAGACTACATAGGTTTACAGCCTCAGTGTTATCCTTAGCACCTCACTTCCTCATTCCATATATTCAAATAGTCTCCAAATGTTATAATTCCTATCTCTACAAAATCTCTCATACATGGCCCTTTCTCTATACTTACACAGCCACCACCCTTGTTCAGTCCCTCATTACCTCTCATCTGAACTAATGTAATGACTTTCTAATTGATCTCTTTACCTTAACATCTTTCCCCATCCAAACTCATCCTTTATTCAACTGTCAAAGTAATTTTCCTAAAGTTCAATCATTCCCTACTCAATAAACTCCATTGGCTCCCTATTACGAATAGGATCAAATTCAAACTCCCATCAGTTAAAGCAGTGGTTCCCAAACTTTTTTGGCCTACCACCCCCTTTCCAGAAAAAATATTACTTAGTCCCCTGGAAATTAGTTTTTAAAAAATTTTAATAGCAATTAATAGGAAAGATAAATGCACCTGTGGCCATCATTGCTTCCCTGGATCGCTGCAGCACCCACCAGGGGGCAGTAGCACCCACTTTGGGAATCACTGATTTAAAGCCTTTCGCTACTGTCTCCAATCTACCTTTTTAGCCTTATTATACATTAATTACTCTCCAGGCCTATTAAACTGGCCTTCCTGCTGTGTTCCTCATGCATACAAAAACACAACTAAAATATCCATTCATGAATAGGAAATTAAGATATGATACCATTTACTAATCAGACCTGCATAATGAAAGAAGAGATTTATATGGAAAATCCTGCTGAGTTTAAATCAGAGAGTTCACTTTTGCTTGTTTTTGCATTGTGTAAGGTGACTACAGTCAGAGATACATGACTCCTACTGAAAACCTGTTATAGCCATTGACTATTATAACCTATTAGCGGATTCTTCTATTATCTTTCAATTAAAAATAAAAAGGGTCTATTCTTATAACATATTGACAGCATTTATTAAGTGCCTACTATGTATTGAGCACTATGCTAGAAACATGTTAAGATAAATTTGCCTGCTTAGTTAGCTATATTGATTAAATCAATTGAGAAAGTAATGAATTATTAATCAAGTTTTTTAAAAGTATACCTTCAGGATATATACAGGGATTTTTAAAAAACATATCTTTTTTACTCTAGAATTATTTTTGTTCTGATTTCAACAAACAGCAAACAAAATGGGCATATCCACATATACAAGGGAATAGAAAAATAGGATTTTACATGAAACTGTAGCTCTCTAGAACATACAGCTTACTTTTTTCTTTAAAAACACAAAATGGTCAGTTATTAGTTTTCAAAACTGTCCTATTTATGTTCTTTGGGGCCTCCCTTCTGTTCTCTTCTCTATTAAAAATATGTCTCAATGAATATTTTTTCTTTCTCCTAATTCTTCTTTAGCTTCCTTTAACTCCTCTAGTAGAAAAAGAAACTTCTTTTTCCTTTTTCTTTTTTTACAAATATAATTTATTTCCAGGTACCTTGGCTCCTTCCTCCCCTCCCCACACCATAAAAGGCATCATCTAACAAACAGATATGTCTTTCATGTTTCTGCTTTTTGGTATATTATCTAGAGGTGAACATTCACAAGTTATTCTTCAAATATTAAATCTGTAGTTGTATATAATGTTCTCTTGATTCTATTTGTTTCACTTTATTATCTCATGTCTTTCCATTCTAGTTTTTTTTAATCTGCTCATTGTTTCTTATTGCACTGTAATATTCCATCACAATTATATAGCACAATTTGTTTAGCCATTTTCCAATTGATAGACATCTCCTCAATTTCCAGTTCTTTGCCACCACAAAGAGAGCTGCTATAAATATTTTGGAAAATATAAGTTCTTTTCCTTTTCTCCTCAGGAAATAGACCAGTAATGGTGTTGCTGGGCCTAAGGATATACACTGTATTATAGTTCTCTGAATGTAATTTCAAATTGCTTTCTAAAATGGATGAATCTATTCACAATTCCACCAAATGTCCCCTCTTTTCCTCATTTTGCCCTTTTGTCATTTTAGACAATCTGATGGGTGGGAGGTAATACTTCAGAATTGTTTTGGTTTGCATTTCCTTAATCAGAAGTAATTTAGAGAATTGTTTTCATATTCCCATGTTTGGCTTTGATTTCTTCATCCAAAAATTGTCTGTTCACATCTTTTGCCCATTTATCATTTGAGGTATGGCTTTTATTCCCATAAATTTACCAAAGTTCTCTACATATTTTAGATATGAGACCTCTATTCAAAAGACTGTCTTTGAAAATATTTCCCCAATTTTCTGCTTTCAAATATTGGCAACATTTGTTTTTTTTGTACAAAACCTTTTCAATTTAATGTACTTAGAACCATTCATTTTACATATCACAATGCTCTCCATCTCTTGTTTACTCATAAATAAACTCCTCTGCTACCCATAAATGTGATAGGTAATATGTTCCCTATTATTCTAATTTGCTTATTATATCTTCTTTTATTTCTAGATCATGTATCCATTTTGATCTTAGTGAATAATGTAAGATATTGGCCTATACCCAGTTTCTGCCAAAAAATCTTTTTAAAATATAAATACAATTATGTTGCTCTCAAAAGGATAAAGATTTTTCAACCATTAATAAAATAAAAATATTTTAAGACAGTATGTAATTAATTTTTCTCATCCTTTAAATTTTTCATGTATGTTTTATAATGAACATGATATATAGTTCAATTGTACACATACATAACACAAAAATAAACTAATATGTACATCTTGGGGGTACATGCTCAAAAAAATTTGAGGACAGAGATGTGTAATCAAAAAGGTTTGGATACAACTACCCTAAAGAAGCCTTGGGAGGTTCCTATCTACACAACATGCAGAAGAAAAGGTATCATTCAAATTTCTACCTTTTGTTGTGAAGAAGTATTGCTACTAGAAAATGAGATACAAGACAGAGGTTGGTCCTCCTTGAGCCAACAAAAGGAAGGAAATAAAGACAAAATAGGTTGATTTGGAGGGAAAGAGAAAATGAATGAAAGGGCAACAGTCAGCTATCCACAGGCACCCAGAAATTAAACCTCCTCATCCTCTCTGGGAAGCCAGTGTCTCTTCTACCTTCTAAATTTCTACCCTAAGGCAAAAACCCCAGTGACTATAATTATATGGCTTTGGTCAGAGGATCTGGGTTTGAATTCTCCTTTATACCTAACTACTTGTATGACCTTTGATGTGTTACTTTTCTCATATCTAAAATGAAGGGATTGGACTAAATGATCTCCCCCACCCAAATCCAAAAGCAAATTCTTGTCTATTAATTGGTTTTTTTTGTATGGTTCACTATTTTCCATCTCTATTCCCCACCCCCCAAAACAGTGTCATTCCAATAGGTTATTCAACTTGGGGTAGGATAATAATTTCTACATTTAACATCCTTTGCTCATCTTTGACCTAATACACTATTTGTCTTTTAATAAATAAAGGTTGAGTGGCTGATTGCTATTTAATTAAAATTTAATTAATTAATTGATTGATTAAAAATTTAATTAAA
>NW_025356828.1:0-4208 GCF_016433145.1 Gracilinanus agilis | reverse complement strand
AACAACTTATATAGCACTTACAATGTACCAGGCACTTAACAGTTATCTCATTTAATCTGCACAACAACCCTGAGAATCAAATACTATTATCATTCCCATTATACAGAGGAGGGAACTGAGACAAACAATGGTTAAGTGACTTACCCAGGGACACACAGCTATTAAGTGTTTGAAGCCAGGTTTTAACTTGGATCTTCTTTATTCCAAGCCCAATGCTTTGCCCACTGCATCATCTTGCTGCCCATAACATATTGTTAGATTATATTTTCTAATCTATTCTACACTCTTTTGTGATGGGTAAATTAATTTCATTCACATTCATGATTATTATTGTTAATTATTTATTTCTCTCCATCATTATCTCTTATATTTTTTCTTCCTTCCCCCTATCTTTTACAAAGAAGAAAGGGGTGGTGAAAGAGAAGGAATCCATTGACTATTAGTCCAACATCTCATTTTGCAAAAGAAGAAACTGAGGCACAGAGAAATTAACTGTCACTTGCCCAAAGTTACATAGGTAGTAAGTGGCAGAAGGCTGGGGTTTCAATCCCTCCAAATCTACTGTTTTTTGAAATTAGGAAGGACTGTGGCCAAATCTAAAATTCAATACTAGCTGTGTGACCCTGGGGAAGTCACTTGACTGCTACCTTCCTTTGTTTCCTCATTTTAAAATGAGGATGATAATAGTACTTGCCTCTTGGGGTTGTTAGAATGATAAAATGAGATAATACTTGCAGAGCTCTTTGTAACATATTAATGCTAATTTTTATTACTATTATTCTGCTTATTCTGACTCTGACCAGTCTTATTCTGATGCTTTATTAAGATTTATAGATGACTTTGTTTTTTTTTTTAACACTTTCTTTTTTAGAATTGATATTAAGTATCAGTTCCAAGGTAGAAGAGCAGTAAGGGGTAGGCAACTGGAGTTAAGTGACTTGTCCAGGGTCACACAGCTAGGAAGTATCTGAAGCCAGTTTTGAACCCAGGACCTCCCATCTCCAGGCTGGACTCCCTATCCACTGAGGCCTGGAGCTGCCCCAACCCTTTGATGATAATACATACCAACTCTGATAAGTCCTTTCAAATTAGAGAGATTTAGAGATGGCCTGTGTTCAGAGGTTTATCAGCAGTAACTTGGCCATTAGGTGAATACTTTTTTTGGCTCCAGAAACTCATGAAGATAGTCCATGTAGGTCCAGAGAAGCTGTGATGTTGTCAAGAGACAGGATATCTGCCATCATGAAATGAGGAATCTTGAAAGGAGTGAAATAAAGAAGGAGACTGGATAAGTGTTCAGCTCTAACATTTCATTCCATTCCACCCCCCTCTACTCTATCCTGTGCCTTCCTTCCAGGTCCCTCCAGTCCTGTCCTATTGCATTCTATAGAAAAGTTATATAAAAATTGGACGAAGGAACCTGGGATATTTAGAATGGAGAAGACTAGAGGGAACAGTTCAGCTGTCATCAAATATTTGAAGGACTTAACTTGAAGGAAAAGGGGTTACATTTATTCTGTTTGATCTCATAGGGCAGATGGATGAATGGCAGCAATGGATGAATGGCAAAGGAAGCAAATTTGGGCTTAATGGCAGGAAAGAATTTCTTCTGTTTAGAATTCTCCCCAAATGGAGGGAACTTATTCAGGAAGTGGTGATTTTTTTCTCCTTGCAAGTTCTTAAGCAGAAAATAAATGACTACTTAGTGGTATGTTTCAGTAAGAATACTTTGGAAGACAGGTTAGAGAAGATTGATGTTGAGTCTTCTTTCAACTCTTAAGTTGGAATGATTCTCTTCTCTAGTTTACTTATTATAGTCATTACTGCGTTAATTTGTTGTTCAGTTGTTTTAGTCATGTCTGACTCTTTGTGACTCCACTAGGGGTTTTCTTGACAGTGATACTGGAATGGTTTGCAATTTCCTTCTTTAGCTCCTTTTACAGAGGAGGAAACTGAGGCAAACACGGTTAAGTGACTTGCCCAGGGTCACACAACTAGGGAGTGTCTAAAGGCCAGATTTGAACTAAGGAAGATGAGTCTTTCTGACTCTAGATCCAGTGCTCTATTCACTGTGTAGGGGCAGGTGTTTATTTTTATTGCTATTTTAATTAATTGTTCATTCTTACCAGACAATTCAGTCTTTTCTCTGTTTCTTTATGGCTTCTATTTTCTTCTTTCTTTCTATCTCCTTGTTTTTCTCTGCCTTTGGTGAAATTTTTGTTTCTGTCTACATGTCTAATCTTTGTTTTCTTAGCCATAAATCTATTTGGTCATCTCTGCAGAACATTAGATGAGACAGTAATTCCTGCAGAAACACTCCCATCACCACCATTCCTTTCCCACCCTCTTTTCCTCCCCTAAATCCAGTTCCTTTTTCATGATTCTTTTCCTCCTCCTGCCCCTCAGAGGGGAACATGGATATTTGTGTGCCTGTACATGCATACACACACACACACACACACATACACACACACTCTTCGTCAAAGGCCCCTCTGGGGTTATTCTGCTGCTCTATCCAACTATCATTATTTTTTCTTTTTCTTTTTCCCATTAAAAATTATTTTTTCTGGTTTATACTATTTTATTTTATCCCTCAATTACATGTGAAAGCAATTTCTAATGTTTTTTTTTGAGCCAAATTTTCCCTCTCCCTCTCTGCCCACCTCCCTGAGACAGCAGTCTGTTATAGAGTTTGCATGTGTAATAATAGAAGACATTTTTCCACATTAGTAATTGTGGAAAAGAAATTCAATTAAAAACTGAAGAAAGAAAATATAGTATGTTTTGGCTTGTTTTCAGATACCATCAGTTCTTTTCAGGAGAAGGATGGCATTTTTCATCATGAGTCCTTGGGGATTGTCTTGGATCACTCTTATTGCTAAGAATAACTGTTATTCACAATTGTTTATCATACAATATTTATGTTACTGTGTACTATGTTCTCCTGGTTCTGCAGACCACTTTTCATCAGTTCATGTAGGTCTTTCAAGGTCTTTCTGAAATCATCCTTCTCATAATTTCTCTCTCTCTCCATATATATATATAAGTATATATATGTATATGCATATATATGTGTGTGTATGAATATATATGTATATATGTGTGTGTTCCTTCTTTCCTTTTTCTTTTTCTTTATCTTTTCCTTCCTTCCTTCCTTCCTTCCTTCTTTTCTTCCTTCCTCTCTCTCCAACATTTATCATTTTTCGTTTCTGTCATATTGGCCAACCTGATAGGTGGGAGGTGGTACCTCAGGGCTCTTTTAATTTATATTCCTCTAATCAAGATACCCACCTATTTTTATTGAAGGGAATTTTCTGTAGAAGACATCTAGGTGATGGACCTCAGGGATTCTTTTCCAACTCCTTAAGAGCATTTACTGGGATTTATCTGGTTAGGACAGGTTTGTGCCTTCATTCTTGGCACTGGGTTCAGAGGTGTCATACTGTCCTTCCTGAAAACATTAGGGGCTGGAGCAGCCCACGCAATATCCCCACCCCATCCGATCAAGAGTGATATGGCCTTCTAATCACTCTTGTGCTGATAGCTAATGATCCAGGTATGTGGACACAACTTGTCTCAATGGGAGTCTCATTTTGGACATAATCCAAGCATCTGAGAACATAGAGACCCCATTCTATTCCTCTACTGAAGCCAAAAGGCCACAACATTCCCAGTTATATCTGACCACCTTTACATACCCACTCTCTCCTTATGGGGTGCCCCTTTGACAACTAGGAATATAAGACCCTCAAGAGCAGGAACGATTTCATTTTTAGCCAGTTGCCCAGTATAGTGCCTGGCACAGAGTAGGTACTTACTAAATGCTCATTGATTTATTGGTTAATTAAAAGAAAGGGAAGCTGAACCACTAGACAGTGTCCAGGTGCTCATAGGCCTCTGCTATCCCTTAGAAAAGTACCAAATACAGCCTATCCTATAGGCCACCGGGTATACACATCCTAAGGAATCCAGTGATAAAAGATTAGGTGTGTGTATTTGGAGTGGAGGTGGGATGTTCTGGAGGTTGTAGCTTTGTTGTTGGGAATTTTAGGCAGCCACTTGAGTCTTTGGAAAAGTCAGGATATATAGCTCAAAGAGGAGAGACAAAATTTCCAACTGAAATTGTTAGACAATAGGTAACTTGTCTTTCTTTTTCTTAGACAATAGGTAACTTGCCTGATTTTTATCCTTCCTTCCTTTCTTCCTTC
>NW_025356827.1:0-2574 GCF_016433145.1 Gracilinanus agilis | reverse complement strand
ATA
This sequence comes from Gracilinanus agilis, assembly GCF_016433145.1. Classification (NCBI taxonomy): domain Eukaryota; kingdom Metazoa; phylum Chordata; class Mammalia; order Didelphimorphia; family Didelphidae; genus Gracilinanus; species Gracilinanus agilis. The sequence continues at coordinate 2,571 of NW_025356827.1, read as the reverse complement.
TATATATATATATATCTGTAGATATTATGTCTGTAATATGTAATTATATTTTAAAATATATACTGACTATATATCTATATATGCACAGGTAAGATATATATAATATGCATATGTATCTACATATACATACTCATTTATAATAATTTTGTTATTGTTTAGTCATTTTCAGTCATTTCTGACTATGGTTTGCCCTTTCCTTCTCCAGTACCAGAAGTCAAGTGACTTGCCTACTCACATAGCTAGGAAGTTTCTCAAACTGAATTTAAACTCAGCTCTTCATGACTCCAAGCTCATGATCTATCCCCTAGGGCACCTAGCTGTCTTGTATAATAATAATAATAATAATAATAATAATAATAATAATAATAATAATAATAATAATAGCAATAACAACAATAGCAATAGCAATAACTAACAACAATAAATATGCCAGGCACTGCGCTAAGTACTTTACAATTATTATGTCATTTGAGCCTTACAACAACCCTGGAAGAAGGCTTGAGAAAAACTGAGGAAATTAATGCATAGTAGCTAAGTGATTTCCCCAAAATCACATAGCCCATGAAAGTAAGAGGCTTCTCTGAAATGAACACAAATCAGTAACCCTATTTCCTTTCTAAAAGAAAAGTTTTGAAAAATCTGTTTTACTCTCAACCCAACCCTTTGATTGGGTTGGAAACTTAAAATCCGAGGTTTATGAGTAGAAGGAGAAGCCTCATGCTCCCTGGCTCCTTGGAAGATGCTCACCTCCAGTCCATATGACTCCCAGCATCTGGAAGACCCTTGATATGTTGACTCACTTCTCTCTGCCTCATTTTCTTCATCTGTAAAATAGAGATAATAATAGCACTTATCTCAATGTAGTTGAAAAGACTGAATGATATACAGAAAAATTTTGGCAAACTTTAAAGTGATCTGTAAGTGCTTGTATGTGTATGTGTGTAGAATACACTCTAGAGGTGCTATGGCAGCTATCTCAACATCTTGTTTACACTTAGAACCTGGGTCCTCAGAGAACAATGACCTAACCTAACTTGATTTTAGGAATAACCCTGAGGGATGAGGAATAGACTTCCAATACTATGGCTGAGGAGTTCCCTGTGAATATGGTCCCCTCTTGATTATCAGTCAGTCAGGCAGAGCTAGCTTTTAGAAACATGTATTTACTAAGGTGCTATGGTAAGAAGTAGGACAAAACATTTGCCCAAACTGGGAGTATATTTTTCCTTAAGTACATACAGAATCCAGAGTAAATGGACTTATTTTAGAGGACATAAATATGGCAAAAGGACAATTCAGCTCCTAATTGCCAGAAATACATTTCTCTCTTCCTAGAGTCCTCCTGAAATTGCTCTTAGGTATGGTGAAAATTTTGGGGGGGACCTTTCTAGAATCCTGCTGCTGCCTATCCTCAGAGAATCTAGTTTGTCTTCAATTTGTCTCTCAGTTGGTGATAAAAATGCTTCTTGTCCAGAGCCTTTGGTGGAATACCTATGGAAATTACCAATTTTTCACACCTTTTGGTGTTTGCAGAGTCATTTTTTAGTCTTGGGATGGGGAGGAGATGAGACAGGTTTCTCAAGAAATTCACTCTGTAGAGTCCTGGTTTATATACTCTTTCTGCCCTGGACCAGCACTCAAATCCCAGGTTGCAAAGTGACTTACTCTTTTTTTTTTTTTTTAATCCTTACATTTTGTCTTCAAATCAATACAATGTATTGATTCCAAGGCAGAAGAGCGATAAGGGCTAGGCAATTGGGTTTAAATGACTTGCCCTGGGTCACACAGCTAGGAAGTGTCTGAGGCCATATTTGACCCAGGACCTCCCATTTTTAGATCTGATTCTCTATTATTGAGCTTCATAAATGCTCCTTGACTTGCTCTTTTATGCAAGCTCTATATGATGTGACTGAATCTTTTTAATCAATGCCAATACATTTTTTTAGTTTCATTTCATTTCAATCAAATGCTAAAAGCATAGCTTACCTGCTTTTTTAAACTAGATTGTTCACACTTAGTTTAGTACCTATAATTGATTGATTGAATGGAGTTCTTCTCATCTGAAAAAAAGATATCAGGTTATAATATGTCCTGTTAGCTACTTTAAGTGGTAAAGTAGGGTGGGTATAATTGTCAAACTGACCCTTTTGATGTATAAGCATGCATATATACATACATGGATGGGAGAGTCAGTGTGTGCATACATATACATGCATATGAACACATATGATTTACAAATATTGGTTGATGTATCTAATAGATACATATAGATATATGTATATACACATAGATGGCACTGTGGATAGAGTGCTGGGCCTCGAAGTCAGTAAGTCTTGAAATCAAATCTAGTCTCAGACATTTTCTAGTAAAGTGAAACTGTAAAAGTCATGTAACCCTGTTTGCCTCAGTTTCTTCATTTGTAAAATAGTCTAGAGAAGGAAATGATAAATCAGTCTGGTATCTATGCCAAGAGAACCCTAAAGGAGATCACAAAGAGTTGGAAAGTACTGAAACACTGAACAGCAATGTGTATATATATATATATATATAGAGAGAGAGAGAGAGAGAGAG
>NW_025356826.1:0-3387 GCF_016433145.1 Gracilinanus agilis | reverse complement strand
ATATATATATATATATATATAAATTTGACTCAACTCCAAAAAGAATTCCTGGAAGAGCTACAGAAAGAGATAAGAATGAAAGAGGAAATATTGGGAAAAGAAGTGAGAGTGATAAAAAATTATAAAAAGAGAATTAACAGCTTGATAAAAGAGGCACCAAAATATGCTAAAGAAAATAAGCACTTTAAAAGACAGAATTGGTCTAATGTTAAAAGAAACAGAAAAAACTTACTGAAAAAAGAATTCTTTTTAAAGAAGAACCGGCTAAATGGAAAAAGATACACAAATTCACTGAAGAAAAGAACTTAAAAAAGAGAATTGGCCAAATAGAAAAAGAGGAACAAAAGCTCAGTGAAGAAAAAATTTTTTTACAAATGAGATTTAGGCAACTGGAAGCTAATGATTCCACAAGACAAAGAAACAATAAAAAAGATTGATATGAAATATCAGGGAAAAAACTCAACTGGAAGATAGAGTGAAGATAAATAACTTAAGAATTGTATTACCTGAATGTCATGATTTTAAAAAGAGTCTAGACATATTTCAAGAAATTATTAAAAAAAAAACCTGTCCAGATATCTTAAATCCAGATGGTAAAATAAAAATGGAAAGAATACATCTATCACCTCCTGAAATAGATCCCAAAATGAAAACTCCCAGAAATAATATAACCAAATTCCAGACCTCTCAGATCAAGGAGAAAATATTGCCAGAAAGAAACAATTCAAATATTGTGGCGTTACAGTGAGGATCATACAAGATTTGGCACCTTCCACTTTGAAGAAGCAGAGGGCTTGGAATATATTCTGGAAGGCAATGAAGGTAGAATTAAACCAAGTATAACCTACCCATCAAAACTTTAGGGGAGAAAAATGAACATTCACTGAAATGGGGGACTTTTAAGCATTCCTGATCAAAAGACCAGAGTTGAATAGAAAATTTGATATCCAAACAAAAGACTCAAGAGAAGCATAAAAAAAGGTAAACATGAAAGAGTAGCCATAGCAGATTTAATAAAGTTGAACTGTTTTGATTCCCACATGGCAAGATGATATATGTAACTCCTAAGAACTTTAACATAATTAGGGCAGTTAAAAGGACGTGGACAAAGGGAATAATTGTGAGTCAGTTATGTTGGGATGAACTTTAAAAAATAAAGGGATAAGAAAGAAGGATGTTTTGAGAGAAAGGGGAAGGGAGAGGTATGAAGGGAAATTATCTCACATAAAAGAGACATGCAAGGAAGAGCTTTAATAGTGGAGGTTACAGGCAATGGTGGGCAACACTTAAACTTCATTCTTACTGTAATTGGCTCAGAAAGTGAAGAAAATACACACACACACACACATATACATTCAGTTGGGTATAGAAATCTCTCACCCAGCAGAGGAGATAAGAGAAGGGGAGGTGACTAAAAAAAGAGGACAGATTAAGGGAGGTAATAGTCAGAAGCAAAACAGATTTTTAAAGGAGAGATAGGAATAAACAAAAATACAATATGGGGAAATACACAGTAAGCATAACTATATATGAATGAGATAAACTCACCCATAAAACAGAAGTCAATAATAGAATGGATTAGAAATCAGAATCCAACAATATGTTTACAAGATATTACACTTGAAACAAAGACACAGAATTAAAATTAAGGATCTGGAACAGAATCTATCATGCTTCAGCTGAAGTAAAAAAAAAAAGCAGGAGTAGTAGTCACAATGTCAGACAAAACAAAAGCAGATGTACTTAAAAGAGATAATCAGGGAAACTACATTTTGCTAAAAAGACATGGTAGAAAATGAAGTAATAACAATACTGAACATATGCAATGAATGGCAGAGCATTTGAGTTGAGGAAAAGATAGTGATTTATGGAAATATGTTTTGCATGATTTCACATAGTAAGTGATACATTGCTTGCCTTTTCAATGGGTAGTGGGAGGGATGAAGGAAGGAAAAGTTCAGGTCTCAAAATTTAAAATAAAAAAATCTTAAAATTAAATAATTATTTTTAAAAGCATTAAATAGAAACCTGAAAAAGCAATCATATGAGACTAAACAAAGATAAATCATTTATCAAATATGTAAATAACAATTTATTTAAATACTATGTAAGTAGAAAAATAGGGGAAAAAAGTGTCCAAATTCTTTCTATGAACAAATATGGTCTTGATTCCTAAGCCAGGGAAGATCAAAACAGAGAAAGAAAAGTACAGCTCAATATCCCTAATGAATACTGATGTAAAAGCAAGGAAACTACAGAAACATATCACAAAGATTATACAGTATGAGCAGGTTGTATTTATATCAAGAATGGAAGACTGGTTCAATATTAGGAAAACTATAAACATAATTGGCATATTAACAGCAATAATACTTATTATCACTATTACCATTCAACACAATGCTAGAAATGCTAGCTAGAACAAGAGAAGTTGAGGAATGATGTCAAGAGCTTTTGAGATATATTGAAGTAGAGAGTTCAAAATGAATGGCATCATTTTCCAAGTAAAATATGAGAAGGTCCTTAGCTGAGAAGATGGGAGAAAGAATTGATTGGGAGGTATGAGGAGAGAAGGGAAGGCTTGGAGTAGCCTCTTTGCTGGGAGTGGGATAGACAATCAGTTAGCAAGAAATAAAAATTATTTTGCTGTGATGGAGACCCATGTGAAATTAGATAACAAATTTTGAGTGAGCCTAGCCTTTTCAGTTGTATAATTTTCCCTAGCCCCATTTAGTAGATGGTGGGAGTAATAGAATATTGGAGTTTGGCAAAGTGTGACCATCGATAGGACAGAGAGACAAGGGCTTTGAGAGCAGATATTAGTGCACAGTTTATTAATCTGGGATAGTATTGGAGGGATTGCTGAGAATATGATAAATGGGTTTAAGAGTCGGTAAAGCATAGGAAGAGATATAATGACAGAATAGGGACTGCTGAGTTTTGATTGTTTAAGTGAAATGCTTATGGACATGGAAAGAACAAACATGTGACTATCTTTATATGTAGTTGAGGTAGAATGAAGGAATAAATCATAAAATCACAGATTTTGAAAATCTGAAGGTACCTCAGTTGTCATCTAGTACCTCATACCCAAAAGGAATCTGTTATCATGCCCATTCCTGTTATCCCAATTATAACATAATGTACTAGTGATCATTCAGCCTTCTAGGAAGGGGGGGGTGTCTACCACCTTTTGAGTTATCTGATTTCACTTTGGGACATCTCTTATCATTAGGAAGTTTTTTATGATATGAAGCTTATATTGGCCTCTACTTCTACTCATTGTTCCTTATCCTGCTCCTTGTGTGCTAATAGAACAAGTTTACTCTTTCCTTCAGATGACAGCCATTAAAATAGAGCATAGTTATCTTCTCTTGAGTTTTCTTT
>NW_025356825.1:0-9919 GCF_016433145.1 Gracilinanus agilis | reverse complement strand
AGGGAAGGTTCTGTTGGCAGTTGGCTGCTGACAGTTGGGCTGCTATAGAAAACTGATTGAAGGAGTGAGTGGTGGCTGTCTATTATTTTAGGGAGTTGGGTAGTTAGTGAATAATATATAGATAGAGCAGAATAGAATAGGCCTGAAGGGCCAGGCAGAAGAACCTGTCCCGAGAAGACAGAGATAGTTTTAGGAAAGTTCAGGTAATTATTAGAAATTTTAGGTGTATTTATAGGGTATAAGTTTAGTAATCTCTTTCCTCTTATCTATCTTTCTATCAGTACCTCAGTCTTAGATCAAAGTTACTGTTAAACTTCTCTCCTCACTTTGTCTAACTCCTTAATTTAACCCTTACAGTATATACCAATATCTTACACTATTTACTAAGGTAAGGTAAAAAAGGATACATGATCTAAATACAAAGGGAGATAATAGAAGAACATGGAACATTACTATCAAATTTATGGATAGGAGAATATATGAATAAATGAGAGACCTCTGTGAGATAAAAAATGGATAATTTCTTTTTCTTAAGCACCATTGTTTTATAAACACTATACATTTCCTTTTGCACTTACAATTCCTTTTTGTTATTTGTATTCTTTATGTAAGCCCTTTGAATATCTCTCAAACTCAACAACAAAGTATAATAACTGTACTTAGTAAGATTTTATTTTAACATAGTCTCAATATAATTAACATCCTGGCAAGATGATTAAAACATTATGACTTTTAAGAGACAAAATGGAACACAAAAATTTCTGCTGCTGTTTATTATAAAGATTTTTGAAACAACCAAAATATTTTTATTTTGGGGAGAAATGATTATTTGAACTCTTTCTTATTAGTAAATTGAGTAAATTACATTCACTGAAACCCAAGGATTTTGGTCTTTTTTTTTTCCCCAAAAAAAGTCCTTAGAGCCATTTAAATGCATACTTTTAAAAAAAGCCTATCTTTCCATGTCTTAATACTTTTTAAAATTTTTAATAGCCACTGATAACCTATCAAAAAAGGGAAGGAGGGGCAGCTGGGTAGCTCAGTGGATTGAGAGCCAGGCCTAGAGACAGGAGGTCCTAGGTTCAAATCCGGCCTCAGACACTTCCCAGCTGTGTGACCCTGGGCAAGTCACTTGACCCCCATTGCCTACCCTTACCAATCTTCCACCTATAAAGTCAATATACAGAAGTTAAGGGTTTAAAAAATAAAAAAAAAATTTTTTTTTAAAAAAAGGGAAGGAAAACTACTTGCATGAAGCAGGATAAATCTATGGAGTGGTTTACAGGCAATGAAGAATGAGATGGCTCAACGAACCCAACTTGGATCATTAAATATAAAATGTCTAAATGTAATTTCAAGATGTGTCAAAATGAGGTAATATATGGTTTGTTTGTTTTTAACAGTTGCACAGTTGCCTGTTCATTTAGCTTTCATATTTTTAAAATTGTATATAAATAAAGATTTGTAAATCAAAGTAATAACAAAGATAAAACAACAAATCTGTTAAAATGATCATTTACAATATTAAGTTTATCTTGGTACTTTGCAATCTTGAAATTAGTTGTAGTCAGCCATCTGGAGTACTTGGTTAATGTTCTGGGTTGAACTTCCTCAATTTGACAAGAAAAGCTGTGTGATTATAATTAGCTTGACAATGAAAGGGTCTGGCAATGTAGGGAATTGAGCTATATGGAAAACCAGGAAGTGATTCACCACAATCATTCTCTTGTATATTCTCACTTTCTTCTGTTTCAATTTCCCTTTTGGAATGTAACTTTAAATCCACACTGACTTTAGGCTGTAGTCTTTGGGCTAAAGTGCCATCTTTCCTTTTTGCTGGGCATACTAACCAGTCTCTAAGAAGAACTTCTGTTATCTGTTCACATGAGAGTGAAAGTTTGCAGGTACGAATTCCTTCTAAAAGTTCAATTACCTGTGTGATATTTGCTAGATATACTGCACATATGCCACCTTGCTTAAGATTTGGATATACAATAGGAAGGCGATTTGAGGATTTAGCATGTCCAAAGCCACCCCATCAAATATCATGGATTCTATGTCCTCGGCAGCTTCCAAAATATCCTTATGAGTGAAATCCACATTATTTGGCCATTCTTCTATATGATTAATCTTCCACGCATCACGCCAGCACTTGTAGTTCCTCTTAGCCTGGTTGTGGTGGTCTTTTCTAATTTCAAAACTTTTAACTTGTCCCTGAACTCCAACTGCTTGTGATAAAAACAAACTCATTCCACCAGAAGCAGAGCCAACGTCCAAAATGATTTCACCTTGTTTAATATTCATCATCATCAACATCATATTCATACCCTTTGGATACGATATAGTAGGCCCTCTTTTCATCAATAAAACAAACTCCTCCAATGCTGGTCTTCTCAGCATAACGTGGTGACCACGGGAACTTCTAAATAATCGGCCAGGTAACTTCCCAATCATTTTTTCGTATGGAATCACTCCCCAGTTACTGCTTAATTGTCCTGTAGCCTCCAACTTAAACAATCTTTCAATGTATTTTCGCCTTTTTGGAATTCTGCATAAAGAAGTTCCCCAGGTTGAAAGGGGCATTCCTTGGGACTTGACTTGATAGACCGTGCAGGAAGCTCTTTAGACTGAGATTGCTGGGCTTTACAGCAATCTCCCGGAGTTCCTAGTGGAAGCAGGAAGGTCGCCTCTCTTTCATCGCTGTACTCTTCTTGGCCAGCGGTCACATACTTGACTTCTGGAGGCAGCCTCTCCTCTGGTAACCATCTCGTAAGCTTCTCCGAACAAAAAGATTGGGTAGCCTGGACTCCGGAAGGCTGAGACCAGGATACATCCCCGGGCTGCGGAACAGAAGTATCAGAGGGCTCCTCCGGAAGGTTCCCATCTTTCCCCCAAGTCTCACTCCATTCACCCAAATCCCCAGGAGCTCTGGGAAAGGAGGCACGGGACCGCGACCCAGTCCCTCCTAAAAGACAGCTAGGGCTTCGCCTTAGTGGAATCAACAGGCAGCCCAAGAACCTCCTGGGCTGGCAGCGCACAAGTCGGAGCCCACTTCCCAGCCAAAAATGGATAATTTTGACTCTACAGTATTAAAAAGTTTTCGTACAAAGAAAACCAATGTAATCAAGATTAGAAGGAAAGAAGTCAATTAGGGGAAAACATTTAGACAGTTTCTCAGAGAAAGGTCTCATCACTTAAATATAATAGGGAACTCTCCCAATGTATAAGAATGGGAGTCATTCCTCAGTTGATAAATGGTCAAAGGATATGAGGAAGCAGTTTTTGGAGAAAGAAATCAAAGCCATACACTGTCATATGAAAAAATGCCCCAAGTACGTCATCATTTATCAGACTAATGCAAATTAAAATAACTGAGATGTCTTTTCTTAATTTTTGAAGTTCCACCTTAGGTAGAGTTCTAAGTAGATTCCTAGTCTAAAGGAAATCATAGCTTAATGGAAAGAAGCTGTGGCCAGAAGTCAGGAAGACCTGGGTTTAAAACCTTTCAATTCAGATGCTGACAAATACAACAATTTAGCATAATTTTTCTACATGCACTCTTTATAATGTTGAACCTGATCTAATTAAGATTGTTTGCATTGATGTTCACTTCCATATCAGTACTCTGCTAAATTCTGCATGTTCCTTCCATATCCATGAAAGACGTGAACCTTCTTTTGTGTAAATTCTTCGAATCTCCTGAGCAGTTGGAATACATTTTTTCTAATGTTAAAGTTGATGAGAGATGGAATTTAAAAATTTTTTTACTAATTAATTCCTTTAGAATATTTTTCCATGCTTACACAATTCTTGTTCTTTCCCTCCCCTTGTCCCTGCCAGAAGAATTGTATTATAAACTAGTATACTTCTCCTTTTTTGTGGGACAAAGAGCGCCTTTCTTTGCACTTTCTGGATTTGGATTTATCAAGGCAGTGGTGACTAAATACATTTGTTTCTTATCTAATATATTTTTTGCCTCTACTGTTTTCCCTTATTAGACAAATTTCATCATGGTGGATACTTAGCTCATCCTGAAAAACAGTAGAGTAAATGTAGAATTGTAGAATAACATAGAATTGATTTTTAACAAGTCCTGTGTCTGTGAGACTTTGGACTTTGTCTCTTTTTCAAAATGCCTCCAAAATAGTCTCTATATATTTTAGAGTTATTGATTTGCCTGATTACTATCAGTACAAAATAAAAAATTCACATTATACTAGAGATCTCAAATAAAAAAGCAATTAAACTTAAGGTTTCTTTTTTTAAAAAAATTAAGCTTGGGGACAGCTGGGTAGCTCAGTGGATTGAGAGTCAGGCCTAGAGATGGGAGGTCCTAGGTTCAAATCTGGCCTCAGACACTTCCCAGCTGTGTGACCCTGGGCAAGTCAATTGACCCCCATTGCCCACCCTTATCACTCTTTCACCTAGGAGCCAATACACAGACGTTAAGGGTTTAAAAAAAGGATAAAAAATTAAGCCTATTTATTTAATTAGAATATTTTTCCATGGTTACAAAGTTCATATTCTTACCCTCCCCTCCTCACACCCTGCTCCCATAGCCAACAAGCAATTCCAGTGGGTTTCTCATTTCTCATTGATCAAGACCTATTTCCATATTTTCAATATTTGCAATAGAGTATTCGTTTAGAATCTATATCTGCAATCATATCCTCATTGAACTATGTGATCAAGCAGTTGTTTTTCTTTTGTGTTTCTACTCCCACAGTTCTTAGTTGATAAGAAGTAAGGACACTGAAGATCTTTTAGCTCATACTTCCAGCTCTGCCTCCAGGAACATGGAGTTATATATATATGTATGTATGTATGAAGACTCATTTAACACAACCCCCCCCAACCGAAACTTCGCAGATGTACAGAAATTACAAATCAAATTATGTCATATCAAAACACAAAAGGTCTCATTGGCTTCAGAATAGAACAAGGCCAAGGCTGAATTTTGACTGGGTTCTTATCAGAAAGCCAAGGTGGGGAATATTTTCTCAGGGTTGAATTGCCCCTGCTAAGGTTTAGGAAAAGCAATGGATGGTGGGCAGAGCCTGCAGAGGCAGAGATAGGGTGAAAGCAGGTGAGCTGGAGGGCAGGAGAAGAAAAAAACCTTGAGAGTGTGGGGCAAGAAAGGGAAACCCCAGCTCTCAGCTCTTGAGCAAACTTACTAACTCTACTAAAAATCTATTTTAAAAAAATATTTTAAAATTCTATCCTGTCATGGTTATCCATAATGTAAAGATTAAAATTAATATGCAAAATACTAAATATTATATTTATAAATATTTTATTAATAATAAACTAACAAAAGAGCCTAACTAAAAGGTACTAAACAGCTCTCTCCAAGGAACCAGAGAGAGGGATGAGTTACAGCCAACAATAAAACAACAACATGACCACTCAAATGTGGAGGTACAGGAAAGATTAAAGGCAATTTGGGGAAAAATAAGGGACTAATGGGGGATGAAATCCAAGGCTGAGAATTCCCACTTTCGACTGTGTTTACTGCATCTCAGAGGCAAAGAGTAAAAGATAGGGAAGCAGTGAGATTTTTCTGTGCATGTGATTTCCCAAATTTAGTGGTAATTGAATTTGAAAGGAGTGATTTTTCCTTACACTTTATTCTAGGAAACAGACATCTTAGCAGTTTGGAAGTAGAAGGCAAAATAGTGGCAAGCAGGAAATATCATGAGTTAGCTGTTGAGGAGAAGAAACCATTAGGGTGAGATCCTAACAGAGAGGTAGCACAGTATAGCAGAAAGAGCACCAGCTTCAGAATCAAAGGGCTTGGGTTCAGATCCTGCCACTTAGGCCCGTCACTTAATGTCTCTATGCCTCAGTTTCCTTCTCTGTAAAATGAAGAGTTTTTATTATATATTATATGCATATATGTTATATCTATACAGAGATATAACTCTGTATCTGTGCCTTTAAATTGAGAGGAACTTGATTGTTTATAAAAAGCTTGGCCAGTGTCAAGAGAAATGGCCTGGAGGTTTGTTCTTTGATGAAGGGCCATAAGAGCCTTCTCTTTAAGGAATTGAACATCTTTTCCTTGAGATTTCTCCACTGGAATGTTTGCTTTTCCCTCAGCTCCTGAACCCCCCTGGACTTTCCTGTTACAACCACCCTGGACAATCTCTCACCCTGGGAGCATCCTGGGGCAGCACCCATGTCTGGGATGGCAACTCTGTGTCCTTTGCATAAACCAGCCTGTGTTCTTTGCTTCCCCTGAACAGGAACTCCTCATAACAAGCCAGCAATGATTGTGCATCTGGAACAAGGGGAAATGGCATGGAGCCCAGCTCTGCAGAGACCTTGGAGGAAAAAGAGAAGGCGCCAAAGCCACAGCTTGGGTGAGTAAAGTGAGAGGCAGGGAAAGAAGTCACAGGTTTAGTGGGATGGTGAGATGGCAAATAGCTGGACTGCCGTGACTGGGGAGCTCTTGTGAGAAGCAGGCCTCCTGCACAGTGTGTGTATGTGTGTGTGTGTGTGTGTGTGTGTGTCTGTCCATGGATCCCTTCTTGCCAAGCAGGGACATGGTTTCTGTGTCTTGTGTAATGGAACAGATTTGTGAATGTGAATTCCTAAGTGTTGACCTTCCATAGAGGATCAGGGTTTGGTGGGGAAGGTGTGGAGGGAGGAAGGGGGAGACTGCTCAGAAACAGCAAAGACAGGAGAAACAGGATTATTAGAATGTGTGGATAAACCCAGGGTGGGGCTAGCTGTGGAAGAAGCAGGCCTTTCATTCTGTTTTTAGAAAGGTGAGAGAGAGGCTCCATCTGTCCTTCTGAAATGGAGACAGAAATACTCTGCTGCTCTGGAAGAACAACCCATCTACTTACTTAAAGGTCCTTGATTTCCCTTTTTTTACTCACAAAGAGTCATGACCTTTGCCAGTTGGTCCTGTTTGAAATGAGGCACAACTACCTCTGGTGTCCCAATTTGTGCCTGACCCGGGTCCCCAAGGGTGTGTCCATGTCACCCTTCCATTTGACACTTCCCTGGAACTGGTTTGGCCTTTGGCCTTTCCCCTGAGGATGCTCCTCCTTCCCCTCAGCCCTCCTCCTGAGCCCTTTGGTACAAGAAATGTCATCACTCAATGCCTGGCCTGGCAGGACACCACTAGGTCCTCTCTACTGAGAAGAGGTACTATGTGAAGGGCATGAAATGGTTAGGTCACTTGCCCAGAGTCTCCCAACCTTAGGAGCTGTGTTTCTGCTTAATATAAGCTGGGTTCTTGGCTATGGTCTAAACAGAAGGAATAAGTGGTCCAGTTTGTGGGCCACCCGGGCCTGGGTTCAAACACTGCAGTACGGTTTTTCCCAATTCCCGTAACTGAATAAAGCTTTCTCCCAGGACAGAATTTAGACTAGGTCCATGATTGAAAAGAAAGGAAAATGAGCCAGCTGCAGAACCGAGTCACAAGATGGAGTCAGTGTGGTTCACTCAATTCCCACAATTAACTGTTTGTCTCCAAATCTCAATTTTCTCAGAACTTCCCCCCTTTTGATTTGGGAGAGTGCCCACGCCCCCATGGATCCCTTATCTATAATTCATATCAATCAGGCTCTTCCCTATATTCTTAATCAATTAAATAAGAGGTAGGTTACAGATCAAACCACTTAGAGGGCTTACAAAGACTAATTTTGAGAAGGGTGACACCAAGGTAACAATAGAATAATGACCATCAATATTAACTAAAATCAGGTGTCCTTGTTTTTTTATTAATTAATTAAGTTAGAATATTTTCCATGGTTACATAATTCATGTTCTTTCCCTCCCCTCTTCCCACCCCCATCCTGTAGCCAACAAGCAGTTCCACAGGTATTATTGATCCAGATTTATTTCCATATTATTAATGTTTGCTAGAGTGATTGTTTAGATTCTACATCCCCAATAATATCCCCATCAACCCATGTGATCAAAGAAATGTTTGTCTTTTGTGTTTCTGCTCCCACAGTTCTTTCTCTGGATATGGATAGCTTTCTTTCTCATAAGTCCCTCAGAGTTGTCCTGGATCATTGCATTTCTGCTAGTAGAGAAGTCCATTACGTTCGATTGTGCCACAGTCTATCTGTCTTTGTGTATAAGATTCTCCTGGTTCTGCTCCTTTCACTCTGCATCCATTCCTGGCAATTGTTGTAGTACAAATGGAATTGCTCCAGTTCATTATTCCTTTCAGAACAATAGTATTCCATCACCAACAGATACCACAATTTGTTCAGTCATTCCCCAATCGAAGGGCAGCCCCTCATTTTGCAATATTTTGCCACCACAAAGAGGGCTACTATATGTATTTTTTTCTGCAAGTCTTTTTCTATATTATCTCTTTGGGGTACAAACACAGCAGTGGTATGGCTGGATCGAAGGGCAGACAGTCTTTTAAAACCCTTTGAGCATAGCTCCAAATTGCCATCAAGAATGATTGGATCAGTTCACAACTCTACCAGCAATGCATTAATGTCCCAATTTTGCCACATCACCCCCCACCCACAACATTTATCACTTTCCTTTTCCGTCATGTTAGCCAATCTGCTAGGTGTGAGGTGGTACCTCAGAGTTGTTTTGATTTGCATTTCTCTAACTATAAGAGATTTAGAGCACTTTTTCATGTGCTTGTTGATAGGCTTTTTTTCTTTATCTGAAAATTGTCTATTTAGGTCCCTTGCCCATTTATCAATTGGGGAATGGCTTGATTTTTTTGTACAATTGATTTAGTTCCTTATGAATTTGAGTAATTAGACCTTTGTCAGAGGTCATCAAGTGTCCTTGTATCCTAATAATCCTCTCCCAGGGTGCATTTAGTCACCATGTTCTGCATCCCAGATGTCTCAGGTAGTCATCAGATCCCTTCTCTTTGACATTCTGCAGCAGGATTCACTTTAGGGAACAGCTCAGAAGGCTCTGCTTCAGTGGTTCCAAATCACTTGTAGAGGTTCCTACATTCAAATCTGCCAGGAACAAAACTTCATCAATAATTTCACTTTCTTTACAGTTATCAAGAGAATTGTAAATGTAAAATCCTTAATCCAATTTTGAAAACTTATCACTAAAACATAATCAGAGCCTGAATTTCCTTGCTAGATCAGTTTGGAAACCAATGATATACGTATGTATAATACTTTGAATAGTCTAATCTTGTTGCTTTCTCAAAATGTACTATTCCATTTAATTAGACAAGTTGTAGATCCTTGTCTTATTCCCTTTTAGGAAAGTATCATCCCTCCATTATATTTTAACCAGAAATGTAGATTAAAATTGTATGATTTTTTATACTACTCAGAGATGTTCCAGTATCAACCATTATTTAATAGATTCAATATTATACTTAGCTTCTATTCCTCACCTACTTTGATTATAGGAATTTTCTTTGAAAGGAAAAGAAGGGATAGAGTTATAACAATGTCTTAACAGAGGAATTGAAAACTCCCTCATCTCTGTCTGAATCCAAGCATGACTCTCAATCATGTAGGCACAAGGTATCAAAAGCCAGGCTCAGATTAACCAGGTGGGAACAATTCCTGTTTAGAAAAGAAATAGTACAATGGGGAAACTGAGTCAAGGGGGTCCTACCTTAGGCCAAGCCAAGATCACCTTCCCAACTTCCCAGGCACAACCATTCAGCAGTAACATTTCTTAGATTGCAAAACATACCATTTTCTACTATTAGTTTTGTGAAAATTCATACATCCTTGTAATCAAAACAAAAGGATAGTAAATTAAAGTCTCAAGATTTTTTATCTCAAATAGCAAAATTTCACTAATCATAAGGTGAAAATGCTATTAACTTTCTCATATTTCCCTAAGAGTTAAATTTCATTCATCTTTTATTTATAAATTAGCCACATATATCCATGGTTGACTCATTATAATATAAACATAAATATTTACCAAATATTATATTATTAAT
>NW_025356824.1:0-1295 GCF_016433145.1 Gracilinanus agilis | reverse complement strand
ATCATATATAAAATATAACCACATTAAATATTTATACATTTAACTCATTGTAATTATATATTTATAAAATATAGAAACTTATTTATAATTATATAATTGTATAGTCACATATTATCATTCTAAGTTGCCATTGGAACCACAACATGATATCACAACATAATTATATAATTATAAACATATTTACATATTTTATAAATATTGCTTCTAGTCAATACACAGTATGGATTCTAAGAAGAAAGTTAAGGCTTTAAAAAAAAAAAAAAAAGGGAGAATGGGCTGCCTCCCAGAGGTTGCTAATGCCTTCTCAGGAAGGTCTCCAAGCAGAGGTTGGGTGATCATTACTTGAGGATGTTGTGAAAGGGACTCTCGTTCAAATGTCCATGGGTTCTGATGGCCTCCAAGGACCCTTCCATCTGGGATCCTCATTCAAACATCTATTTTCCCATGTAGTTTAACCTAGATTGGAGACTGTATTCTTCAAGCAGTCTAAGTCAGTCCTCAGGAGGCTGGATGATGAAGAGTGTTTGGGAGTTGAGTCCCTTTTCTCTGAGAAAAAAATAAGGTGGCCCAGAGGGTAGATATGTTCTAGGTCCCCAGGCTCAGGTCCCTCCAGGATGGAGTTCTGTAACTCTAATCTGATTTTATTTGAGAATTTCATAGCTGGAAGGAGCCTCAGAGGTCATCTATCCTCCCTTTTCTCATATCCTTCCAGTAATCTTTTCTACCATATCCCCAAGTATTTATTCAGTCTCTGACCGAATACTTCCAGAACCAGAGAAATCACTATTCATCAGAGAAACCAATTCTACTTGTAGACAATTTAAATGATTTGAATGTTTTCCCTTCTTATTAATCTGAAATCTGACTTCCTATAACTACTACCTATTGATTTTTTTTTCCTGTCCAACTAGATGGTGAAGTGAATAGAGTCAAGAAGATAGGAACTCAAATGGTGCCTCTACGGCTTACTAGCTTTGTGACTCTGGGCAAGTCACTTAACATCTGAATTTCCTAGTTTCCCAATCTGTAAAATGGGGAATAAAAATAGTACCTATCTCTGAGGGTTGTTGTTAAGATTAAATGAAAGGTACTCCTCAATTCGTATAGCATTTAATGAATACTTGTTTCCTTCCTTCTAGTCCTCTAGGGACTAACAGGACAAATATTGACTCTCTTTTGCCTAGGGCAGTCATTGAAATAATCAAAGACAATGTTCATGTCTCCTCATCCTTAACCAAATTTCCTTTCGTTTCCTTTCGTTTCCTTTTCCTTTCCCTTTCCTTTCCTTTCCTTTC
>NW_025356823.1:0-2992 GCF_016433145.1 Gracilinanus agilis | reverse complement strand
GCTGCTTCTGTTTCTGCCTCTGCTTCTGCCTCTTCTTCTTTGCTTCTGCTTCTTCTCCTCCTATCCTCTTCCTCTTCCTCATTCCCCTCCTCCTTGTCTTCTTTCTTCTTCTTCCCCTAGAACCTAACAGTGTCTGGCACTTAGGAGAATGGTTATTGATTGATAGCAAGATGCCTAAAATATTGAAAAGTTAAATCACTTATCAGTTTTCACATAAATAATATGCATGAATTCATACTGAAATCAAGTTGTTGTTTTTTTCAGTCTCTAGGGCCAAGTCTCTATCTGTAGTTTCCCCTTGCTTCTTAAACCTTGAGTACAAATTTATTTGTTCATGTACCAGACACCTTTATAAGAGAATGTGGAGATACTCTCCTAAAGTTAGCTGACTTTTTTTTTTATCATGAAAGACCATCTGTTCTATTTATGTATGCTTTCTTTCCCACTCCAGGCTTCAAAGTGTGCTTTTTGTACCAATTACATGATAAAAATTTCTCCATCTAAAATCCTGATAATATTGCAGGCAATTTTAATGATGGTTTTCATGATTTGTCTTGGAACAACTTTTGCATACAACACCTCCTTTGAATTATCAGCTCTTTTACTTAAAAAAATAATTAATTGAAATTCCACGAAATAGAAAATCGTTTTTGTTCTTCCCTTTTTTCCCAACAGAATGGGTTTGAAGTCTTTTTTTCCATTGCTCTTGGCATCTGGAACAACCTTCTTTCATTTCTCTGCCTCATTGAGTTTATCTTTTCTTCCTTTTAAATATTTCCTGGAAGTATCTCTTTTTTCTCTTGCCTAAAGCTCTCTTAATTTCCTTCTCCCTCTGTGGTTATTTAACTGTGTAATTGTATTGTTTAACTTTATAAATCATTTTGGGATACTGTATATATAAGGCACTATGTGAAAATTTTTTTTTAAAAATTATATTCTTTTTTTCTCTTGTGATTTGAATGAAAAGTTTTGCTTATTATTGCAGTAACAAAACAATAGAAAAAGCCCTCACTGACCAGTATTTTTGTTCATTATTATGCATTTGGGAGATAATATATCCCTTTCAGTTGACTCACTTATATATTTACCAATTAAAGTTTTTTAAATTATAGATCTAGTTGATCTATTTTATGCCTATTCTTATTAATGACACAATATGATTTTTAAAAAATTCTAATTCAGTCAGCTCCCAATTAGCCACTCTTTACATATTTTGCTTGTGGTCTGGAAGAAATTTGTTGTTATAATAACCAACTAATGTGTCAGTAATCCATTTTTTTCATTCTGTAGTAGAATGAAGTCTAATGTTTGGCTTTAGAAGACAAAGTTTTGAATCTCAGTTGTGCCACTTACATGACGTTACATAATGTAGTCACAGCCTCCCTGGCACCAAGTTCCTTAGTGAATAAAATGTAGGGTTTGAAATGCATCAAATTTAAGATTCCTTCTAATTCTAAAACTATGATCCTAGAATATGCCTTTGCAATAAGGTGTTAAACGTAACCTTGTTGTTGGAAAATGGGACATAAGAAAGGAATCAAATCCTCTGAAACTGGTTCAGTTTGCCTCTTAACATTTACAATAGAATAAGAGCTCATCCAGCTTGAGAGTCATAGATTTTGTCTCTTTAGCTCTACTTTCAGGTATAGTTGTACGTAGTAGGATCTTAATAAATATTTATTGAATTTTGGAATATATTTTCTCCCTTATTTCCTCATCCTCTTACCTAGGGAGGACAAAATTTTAAAAAGTAAATTAATCCATATCCATGCTTCATATGGAAAAAGAGTCATAGGGGTAAAAGGACTTCACTAACAGATTTTTATTAGTATGTTAACAGCTTCCTTATTCCAAGATATTCTCCATCCTGGAAATAATAATTTTCTTTTTTTCTATTAATATTTATGTAAGTCTCCAAGTTTCCTCAATCATTATTATACCAAGATATTTATCCAATGTTCATTTCCACATGAAACCATTATAAAAGCTAGGTAGAAACAATTATATACGTCATTTGCAGGAATGCATATTCTAAGATAGTATTGGCATGGCTGAATATGTTAAAGGTACCTAGAAAAGTAAAGGCAGAATTACATAGTGAGTAGAAAATCTATCTCAAATTCTGCAAATCCTGAGTTAAAATCTAACCTCTGACACATACTCTCTGTATCAGAATTAAGTCATTTAACCTCTCAAAATAGTCACAGAACTTTTTATATATCAAATTGTCAACATTTGCTGATTGGTATTTGTTGACCGAGTTTCTTCACAAGGATGTCACTAAACCTAGATAACTCAGTGGCTAGAACACTAGAGACAGGAAGATCTGAGTTCAAATCAGACCTCAGATAGTTGCTATCTGAAAATGGGCAAGACACTTAAATTCTGTTTGTCTTAATTCACCAGAGAAGAAAATGCCAAATGACCCCTTATATTTTTGCCAAGAAAACACCATGGACAATTTTGTCCAGAGGGTCATGAAGAGTCAGGCATGACTGAATGATTGGAAACTCACCTATAAATTAATAGGTTTGGATTAAAAAAAAGAAGAGAAAGGAAAATCTCAACAATAGAATTATGAAATATTATATCTCCATGGAAATTCACAGATATTTTAAAGTAGAATTTAAATTTTTGAAAATGAAATTTCAACAGAAATTTAGAAGTTTTAAAGAAGTGAGTTGAGCAGAGACTGAATCCATTTATAGATATGTTAAGTTTAAAATCTCTCAGATATTTAGTTTGAAATGTCCAATAAGCAATTGGTGATATGAAACTAAAGCTCTAATGAGAAAATTGGTTATGAATATGATAGGTTTAGAGTTGAGAAGACATAGGGAGATTGACAGACAAAAAGCAACAATGACAGAAACAGAGAAACTAAGGGAGCAGGGGTTGTGGGAGGACATAATCTTGGGAGACATTCATAGTTGGAGATGGAGAGTCATATATATATATATACATATATATATGTATATATATATATATATAT
>NW_025356822.1:0-3006 GCF_016433145.1 Gracilinanus agilis | reverse complement strand
ACAGCAACTGCAACAGGAACTTGCTACAGGTTAAAAATCCAACTGCTACAGTTATTATACACAAAAATATAAAAGCCTTTCTGAAGAGTAGGAATCAATTGTTCCTAGAACAGGAATACCAATTTATATTAAAATATAATTCTTTAAAAATCTACCATCAATAATGGAAATAGTCTTACTCTTTGTTGTTACTGGGTTGTTGAAACTCTTCACATTTATTTGAGAAAGACAATTTTATACAGAGCTTTATAATTGATAAAATCTTCCCATCATGGAAAATTTTCTACTCTTACTGCCTGCTTTCACAATTGGTAGGACTGCCTACCAGACCACTACTTCAGGAGAGGTCCCAGCCATGCTTCACTTCATTTCTCCATATACTTCTCCTTCTCCTTAACAGTCACTTCATCCCTATGGTGGATTCCGTTCTCCACACCCTTTTCTTTTCAATTTTTCTTTCTCCCCCTTTACATATTATCTTCCATTAAAATGCAAGGCTCCTTGATTGTATGTCTGTGAGTATATGTCTGTGTGTGTGTATTTGGTTGTACTTAGCACAGTGCATGCCATATAATAATACCAAGTGCCCTAAAATGTTCTTCCTTCCCTTCTTTCTTCCTTTCTCCTCTTTCCTTTCTCTTTCTCCTTATTCTTTCTCTCTGTGTGTGTCTCTCTGTCTCTCTCTGTGTGTGTGTCTGTCTCTGTCTCTCTCTCTTTCTCTGTCTCTCTGTCTCTGTCAGTCTCTCTGTCTGTCTCTTTCTCGTGTGTGTGTGTGTGTGTGTGTGTGTGTGTAAAAAATGATACTCATTCCATATTCCATTTGAGAGATATTCTGAATTACAAATAATTTTGTACAATTATATTTTTGTACATTTTTTTCCAGGATTCAAAGTCAATGATGCCAACCTATATTTGGCAGATTTCACTCTCTTCTCTTTCTTTAAAATTTGTTCAAAATTTGTACGTCTCTGATCCTACAGCATCTTTCTTATTCTTCATGAATCTTGCCTTATAGCTCAGTAATCACATCTGCCATCTTTTTTTCAATTATCTGGGATATAGTTCATCTGGGCTAAGCAACCTGAACTCATTGAGGTTACTAAGAATTCTCTTACTAGTTCCCTAATTACAGCATTATCATCAATATTAGTTCTCTCTTAGCCATTTTCTTTCATCTTTTCCACTATAAAGATCGTTTTCTTTGATAGAAAAAATAGGAGCAAAATGAGTTGAGTAGCTCTATTTCCCCACCATAATCAACTATAATAGGCCTCTAGTACCAGGAAGCAATCTTTTTTAAACCCTTATCTTTCATTTTAGTATCAATACTTCATATTGGTTTTAAGGCAGAAGGGTGGAAGGGCTAGGTATTGGGGGGATAAGTGCCTTGCCCAGAGCTACATATTTAGGAAAGATCTGAGGCCAAATCTGAACCCAGGTCCTCCTGCTCCAGGCCTGGCTCTTTATCTACTGAGCCACCTACTTGACTTTGGATATTTTTTTAAAGTGACCCAGCTCTTAGCACAGTGCTTGGCACATAGTAAACAGACTTGGCAGATGATTGGACAAGGTTTGTGAGACAGTAAAAAAAATTAAGGATGACTACGTGACTACGAAACTGGAAGGATGATGGTTATTTCAACAAAAATATGGAAGTTAGGAAGAAGGATGGGTTTGGGGAGCAAGATAATGAGTTCTGTTTAGGATGACTACAAGGCATTCAGTGGAAAATAACTAGTCGCTGGTAACATGGAATTAGAGCTTTGGAGAGAAATTAAGGCTAAAAGTCATATGTGTAAGGATGATAACTGAATCTATGGGAAATGATGAAATCAGCTATTTCCTCTTTTTGTCCTAGTGGTCTGCAATATATTCTGAGGACAATATTCCCTTTTGTTTTTCCTCTTTCACAATGCTCTCCACAAGGTTTCCTCCTTATTATTGAATTTCTTCATGAATACATCTTATATGGTACCCTTCTCTCATCTCTTTTATCTATCATATTTTAAATTAAGCATGTTATTCCAAAGTCAAATTCCAATCCTAGATCTTATCCCAACAAATGTCATTGTTGAGAGTTCAAAGTCTTCTCACTGAGTTAGACTCTCCTGTTCACCTTGTTTGTAACTCATACATTATGCATCTTTTTACAAACATCTTAAGTAATGGAATTTATTGCTGAATTCTTTCTTAGATTTTTTTTCTGTAATGAATTTTTGAACATCTCTACTTCTCCTTCATCATTGTAGCTATATTCTATGGTATGTGGGTTGGTTTTCCTCCTTCCTCCTTCTTAGTTCTTTAAATCTCTTTTTTAGAACGAAAAGACTCTACATAGCCAACACTTGCCACTATCTTGCATTCTATACCTAGCCAGAAGCCTAGAGTCTTTGTTTATATAGATATCTATTTTCACATTCTGAATATGAGACTCCTAACCTCCCTTTCCCTTCTCTACCTAATATATTCCTCTTCCCCTCTCCTTCCATTGTTCTTTTAAGATCATGAATCTATAATAAAACTATTCCTAGGTCTTGTCTAATTAGACTCCCTCTAAGGACCATGATGATGATAGATATCATAGAAAACAAGTGTATCATCTCTCCATATTTGGTTGTAAGCAGTTTATGCTTGTTTAATCCCTTATGATTGTTCACTGCTATTCACCTTTTTTAAGGTTTCTTTTAAGACCTGAGTTATAACTTCAAAGTTTCTAACAGTTCTGGTTTCTTCATCAGGAATGCTTAAAAGTGTTCTTTTTCACTAAAAATCTATTTTTTCCCCTGTAGCATTATGCTCAATTTTTCTTAGTAAGTTACTCTTGGCTGTAAGCCCATATCCTTTGCTTTCTGGAACACTATATTCCAAGCTCTCTGCTCATTCATAGTGGTGGTTGCTAAGTCATGTGCAATCCTAACTGTAGTTCCCAACCCAATTCTATAAATATGTTTCATAAAAAATTTACATCATATATCAGAATTAAAGATGACCTATTTAGATCATGAT
>NW_025356821.1:0-4639 GCF_016433145.1 Gracilinanus agilis | reverse complement strand
GAGGAAGAGGAAGAGGAAGAGGAAGAGGAAGAAGAAGAGGAAGAAGAAGAAGAAGAAGAAGAAGAAGAAAGAAGTAGTAGTAGTAGTAGTAGTAGTAGTAGTAGTAGTAGTAGTAGTAGTAGTAGTAGTAGTAGTAGTAGTAGTAGTACTGAGCAATGAATTAAAGGGCTAAGGAGGATATTTAAAACTGGCCTGCCAAATAATTTAGAGCAATGATGGAGAACCTTTTAGAAGCCTAGTATGCAAACTGCTCATGTAGAGCAAAATGATAGGAGAGCAGAGGGTAAGTACTTGGTTTTGCCTGATACTCAAAATTGGGGAAGTTGTCTCTCATTCTTTTCATACAGTTGATTTTATATCCAATTCTAGCCATATAACTCTGTTCACAAAAGTTCTATAAAATACTTGTCTTATAATTCTTGCATCTTCCTCTTACCCCAAATGTGCTTCATATCTCATAATAACTATAATGCCCAGCTACACTGTCCACTGGATAGGCTGCTAGATTTAATTCAGACACTAGTTTTGTGATACCTCTTAAATTTGTGCAATTAGAATTTGCTCCCCAGGACTCTCTTTCCTCGCATCCCATTTTCATATTTACACAAAGATACCAACATAGGGAAGATATAAGTTTTATGTAGCTCCACCCTCTTGTTCTCTTTTCCCATGAAGATGGTTTGGGAGAGCCAGGCAGGAGAATTTTACTCATGTGGTTTTTACTTAGGTTTTTTTTTTTACTAATGCTATTTTATTTCTTCTACTTCAAGTGATTACTAATAAATCTTATAAAATATGATACTTGGTGTTATTGGCTATTAATTTAAATCTAAAAGATTACATAACCTTTTTTTGCTTTAGCTTCTTTGTCCCAAAATAGCATAATAGCACCTACTTAACAGTATTGTTGTGATAATAAAATGAGAAAACATATGTAAAATGCTTTGCGAAATTTTTCATAGAACTAATATGTATACACACACTCAAAATCCCTCTTCCTTATCATATAATACCTAAGATATTATATGGTATATATTAATTACTTTTAATTAATCAATCAATTAATTAATTATATGATAAGGAAGGAGAATAAAAAGTAAACTCATACTTTGATATAAAAAATAAGGCATTAAAGAAAGCCTCTTACTGGCTATATAGATCATTTGCTTGGTTAAACCCTCTACAAATCAACCCTTTTACCTTTACATTGTGTGGCTCTACTGTGCATACTGAAAATAAAGTAGAGAAGAAGGTAAAGAAAGAATTAAAAGATTTTGAAATATGACAGTAAATGTGGTATCCACCGACTAAATCCCAAAATTCTTAAGTCAAATGTAAATGTAAATATTATATAATATAGACTTAGATGGAGCTTGGGCTTTTGCTATAGCCAGATCAAGTCCTAGATGTAACAAAGAAAGACCTAAAGTTTAATTTTATATTCATTCCAAACTTGTTTCTACACGATATTACTCCTTTTCACTTCTGACTAATTGCCTATTGATAGTTTTACTTATTGCTGTTATTGCAGTAATTTTTCAGTCCTGTGCAGCTTTTCATGACTCCACTTGGAGTTTTCTTGGAAAAGATCCTGAAGCAGTTTGCCATTTCCTTCTCAGATCATTTTATTGATGAGGAAACTGAGATAAACAGGGTGAAATGACTTATCTAGGGTCATATAGCTAGTAAGTGTATATTTCAGCTAAGGAAGATGTTTCTTCCTGACTTACACACTTAATTTTCTATCTACCTACTTCACTGATAGATTACTGAGTTCTTCCAATTCAGCCCTATAGTCATTGTCCAATTTCCAGATATAACTAACACATTCACACAAACCTTACCCATACTATATTCCATTCATTCTCATCTCTGATTTCTGCTATTTACTTATTATTAGTGTTTCCGGTTAATAATAGCTTTCATTGTAACCCATTCTAGATAACATTTTAAAAGAACTATGTAAATAAATAATTGAGCTATTTTAATTTTATAGGTGGAGAAGTTAAGGCATAAAGGGATCTGAGATTTGGTCAAATTTATTCCATTAGTGACTAATGGCAGTAGAATATAGTTTTCTTTAATCCTAGAGTATTGCTCTAACAGTTTTGTTGACCTCTTTTCATTCTATGAATGCTTACATAATTTATATAACCATTTCCTTTACAGCTAAATGGAGTATTAATATGTAGTCTATGGTTTGTTAAAAATAAAAAAAAAAACATGGAGCCCTGCTGCTTATGTAGGACAAGCACTGTGGCAGTGACATTGCCTGCTGCTGTGGTGACATTGGAAGAAAACATTGTAATGGAAAAAATATATTTTGAGTGTTGCAAAGCTTTTCTAAATGAGATGCTCATGCATGAACAAGAAAATAAGGAAGGTAGCATAGTTTTTCTTGTACTTCATAATAAAGATTGATGATAGTAAGTGATGAGTGGTAGGGCACATGGAGAAAAATGAAGTAGGAAATGACATGTTTAATTTCAACAGGCCATGATTTAGCAATTAAATATAAAAAGAGAGGACCATATTCTTTGGAGTAAAGAAAAACATTTATGAGAAGTATTTTAAGGTTTCAAGACAAGCACCTCTTCCTTTCACTGTAAGCAGTTCTTAGCCAAGGACTAAAAAATGCTAGAGACTGTTGGTTTAGCCCTTGGGATTTGGGTCGTGGAATGATCTTCTGTGCCAAATTGTTTTAGAATAAAGTCCTGTTGGTACTCAGCAACTAATCCCTGTGGAAGGGGTCAAAGATAGACCTGCTTTATGCCAAGTATTATCCTATAAATAATAATCTCATAGTGAAACTCTTGCTTAAGTCTATTCAAATTTGCAAAATTGAAAGATCAACTGGGGAAAGAAAAATCTTTTGTGAGGCAAAGGATGGCATAATTTCACTAATGTATTTTAAACTTGCAGATAGAAATACACACACACACACAAATACACAAACATACAAATCAATTCAAGGCTACCATGATATTTTTAATAAATGTATTAAGTTACTTAATCATGCCTGTTTATTTGATTTCAAAATCATAAAAGCAGAGTTACTGTTCATGACACATTGTTCAATTAGCCTCCAAAAGAATAATATGAAGAAAGACTGACAAATGATAAGAAGAACAGTCTATCAAATATGAACCATGGTTGTCACTTAATGAGAGCCATTTCAGAAACTGCAAGACAAGAAAATACTAAAGACCCAAAACAAGACAATTAGTGACCATGGAAAATTTTTTAAAGTATTGTATTTGTTTTGCAATTACATTAAATTTTGTAATGATCTGAAGAACTGCATTAGGAATACTTAAAGTATATCTGTTTGAATTTCAGGGCTTTCCTTTGGTCGTAGGCACCACTTTAAAAAGGTACTTTTGAAACTTATATACCAGTGCAAGAATTGTCTGATTAACATACCTGTCTAACGAGTTGGATAGATTTATTTATTTATTTTTACATTTAAATTTTTTCTGGGTTATGCATGTATTATCATGCAAAATGCATTTCCATGTTATTCATTTTGAGAGTGAATAATCTCATAAAAACAAAACATAAAAACAAATGCTTAGAGAATGAAATGTAAGATATTATGGTTATAAGTATATAACCCAAATAAACAAGTGACACATCATATGTTTTCATTTGCATTTCTATTCCAACAGTATTTTCTCTTGGAGGTGGAGAACAGTCTTTTTCATAAGTCCCTTAGAATTGTCTTCTATTGTATTGCTGTTAGTAGCAAAGTCTATAAAAGTGAGATATATTCAAAAGGATCTGGATTCCATGAAGGATATAATGACCTCACCAAAGCTATAAGATGAAGCCCCCTACCCTTCCACACAAGTCATTTATTGAATTTAGCTCCCTAAAATGATTTTGATAGGAATGATTTCCAGAAACTTAGTGAAGATTTTTTTTGGCCAAACACATCCCCTTCTTATAATGTTCTGTCCCCTTTGTTCTTGATTTTAATCATGAAAAACTATTCAAAATTTTGTTAGAAGAAAGAATATTTCATAAAAAGGAATTGTTCCACAATTATTGACTTACAATTGTAATATCAGTCCTAATTTGTTAGCCACCTTTAACCCTTGAAACTTAATAAAATGGCTTCCTCTTCTTTTTAAATAACTGCTGCAAAACCCTTATTTCCTGTATCTTAGTGTGCTTCTTTTTTAATACATATTCTGGAGACAAAAATCTGAAAATAAAAATTTCATTTGAAAACATTTAGTATATATGGAATGTCATTTTAAACCAAAGTACTTATAACCATAGTGTCTTACATTTCATTTCTCTAAGCATACATTAGAAGATTTGTATAAGTAGTTCATAAACTGTGTGTTAAAGTGTCCTAATTACCATATTTTGTTAAAAAAACTAAATTTAATGAAATTTAATAACTCCACAAAATAAAACCTTGGATTTGGAGTCGAGAAGTCCCATTTTTAAATCCAGCCTTAGTAAAATACTAGCTAAATGATCCTCAACTTACCCTCTCCTAGGTTTTATTTTCTTCTGTTAAATAATATATTTATATTATTTATATTATATAAAATTATAATATAAATATTATTTATATTATATAAATTTATAATATTTATATTATATACAATTATAAATTATATAATAT
>NW_025356820.1:0-1068 GCF_016433145.1 Gracilinanus agilis | reverse complement strand
TTTTTTTTTTCATCTAGTCCAGTTCCTGAATTGGAAAT
This sequence comes from Gracilinanus agilis, assembly GCF_016433145.1. Lineage (NCBI taxonomy): Eukaryota > Metazoa > Chordata > Mammalia > Didelphimorphia > Didelphidae > Gracilinanus > Gracilinanus agilis. The sequence continues at coordinate 1,030 of NW_025356820.1, read as the reverse complement.
ATAGGCCTAAAGCTTAGAGTCAAGTGATTTTGGCTCAAGGTCACATAGGGAGTTTCAGACATAGGAGAGTAAGAGAAATCCATGCAAAGAAAATGGATGCACAATAATTCTTTATAAGTAAAGCTATTTTTTAGTATCTTCTAGTAAAAGTCATCCTGATTTCCAGATGACCCTATTAGCTTAGCACAGTACCTGGCACAAAGTAAGCATTTAATAAATTTTATTCCCTCCTCTCTTCTTCCCTTCCTCCCTTCTTTCCTCCCTTTCTCTCTTCCTCCTTCTCTTATGGGAGAACTTTAAGGTAAAACCTTGGATCTGGACAGGTTGCCCTTGTCAAGAATTACAGACTCCAATAGCTAGCTTAAAAATAAAAGACACTTATTAATTTAAATTTAAGTCAAATGTTTAAGTCAAATGGAATGGCTGTGGGAGTCAGAGCCTGTGGAATGCTGACTGTAGAGGAGACATGTTCTGAGTTTTATATACCCTTTCCACAACAGGGCCTACATGACTAGAGATAGGATGATGATGGCATGTTACTAGATCTCTGGAACCAGAGATGGGTCATGTGGTTATGCCTCAAAGACAAAAGGGAAGGAAATGTTCAGTTTAGAGGATAATCAGATATCTGGGATATAAAATAGATGCTTATCAAGAGTAAGCTGGGAGGAGCCTATCTGTAATCATCAAGAATGAGAGAAGAGGCCAGAGGAGATCTTCCTCTTAGCTCAACTTCACTTTCCCTTAGCACTGCAGGAATGCAAGGAAAAAATGAATGGGATACAATCTGGGATTTGGAGGTGTCGAGATACCTGCAATCCCCATATCATTTCTTCCTTTTCTTTCTTTTCTTTCTTTCCTTCCTCCCACCCTCTCCTCCCCTCCTCCCTCCCTTCCTTCAATCTTTCCACCTTTCCTCCCTCCTTCCTTCCACCCTTTCTTCTGCCCTTCCTCCTTCTTTCTCTCCCTCCTTCTACTCTTTCTCCCTCCCTCCCTCCCTTCTTTCTTTCCTTCTTTCCTTCCTTCCTTC
>NW_025356819.1:0-2482 GCF_016433145.1 Gracilinanus agilis | reverse complement strand
GGGCTCTCACTGATCACCTCTAAAGGAGACTTGAGGATTACGCGGGACCCAGGGGGCTCTTCACCCGCAATGGCCCGATAGAACACCGACTTCTCGCCTGCCCCACCTACCCCAGATTTAAGACTGTCGATAATGGATGTCGCCACACCAAGCGCTCAGAATCCCCGGCTACGTGGAATACAAACCCTCTCAGGGTAGAGCACCGGCGGTGGGAAAAGCCATTATCACATGGAAATAACGTGGAATATAGGATTTTCTTCAACGTTCTGCTGCTCCTGGAGGGTTCTCCAAGATGCTTCCAGTGGTGCCCTGGAGATGTAAAGTTGGGGCTGCCTCTCGGTGGTTTCTTTCAGGTAGGAAAACCCAGTCGTTTTGATCCTCGTGTGCAATGGTTTGCCGGGCACCAAACATAAAGGAATCAACAGGGCCAGCAGCTTGTCCCGGGGCCATCACTACCTCGACTCCAAGCAACGTCAAGATGACACCGAGGATGAGGACGAGGACAACAATGGCGAGCTTCCTCAGTGTCTAAGCTGGGCCTCCCAACAACCTTGTGCGTCAGGAACTTCGGCCAGCAAACTAAGCTAGGTGGGGGTTCCGTGGCTTACCCGGAGTCCCAGGGAGGGAGCCCCAGAGGAAAGGGGTGCATCCAGACTTTCCCGATTCCAGCCTCTCATCTCCTCGAGCTACAGAAGCATTCGATGGTCATTCAGGTTGCAGAGAAGCCAATTTCAGATCCATGTGAGGGAAACCTTCTTCCTGATGGAAGCCCCAGAAATCGGGGTGAACTGCCCCAAGGAGCGGAGCCTTCTCCGCCAGGGCAGGGCTGAAATAAGAGGCTGGACGGCCAGTTGTCAGGGGAAATGGAGAAAGGACTCATTTGCTTAGGGAAAGGTCGTTCCAGAGGCTCTCGAGGCCCTTTCTAGCTATGCGATATGACGATGGGGATGGGGATGGGGGAGGCAGCGAGGCTGCTGCCAGTAAGAAGCAGAAGGAGAGGCAGCTCTTAGGGTCGATGGTGGATCAGCCTCAAAGCCAGACAGATGCAGGTTCCAGGCCCACCTCGGATCCCCTCTGGCACCATGACTCTGGGTAAGTCATTTAGCCTCCTGCATGACTCAAGTTGTAGAGAGAAACAGAGTTCCCCACTCTAGTGGCATCACAGATCCACTCCTCCTTCCCACCTTAAATAATGACCCGTCTGAAAACATCAAATACAGAAGAAAGTGGCGGGACAGCGACCTACGCCAGGACCATTTTTATCTAATTTTACATCAAACCCAAACGAAGGGAAAATAAACCAACCAATCACACGAATAACCCCAGAGCACCAAACGTGAGAATGACTTCTAGGGAAGCCTGGCGGCCTTTCCCCAAGCGCCTGTGGCCCGCCGAGGCCTCGCTTCTTCTCCACAGTCTCCTCCTCGAACGTATCGCGGTGTGTTCTCCGGGGCCCGCGGCGCGGCGGGGGCCAAAGGCGGCCTTCTGTGGATCGTCCCGTGGTAGGTGGCCGGCCTCGGGCTTGTGACTTGAGCGGCCATGGAAGCCTGGCTCGGGGCGGCTGCCCCCCTCCCAAGGGGCCGTTCCCCGAAGTCACCCGCTGAGCCGATGCTTGCTGCGAGCTGCCCCTCATTAATCGCCGCCTTCTGCTCTCTTGGGCTTTTGCAAGCCGACGGATCCTTTTCCTCACCGAGCGGGCATCCACTTCCATTCTCCAAGAGGTTATTTATTCCCTGAAATCCTCCGTTTGGCGGGCCGCCTCCCCGACCCCAGAGTGCATGAGGGAGGGCAATGAATTCCCGGGGCAGCATCAAAGCGCCGCCTCCTCTTACATCAAGCCTTAACTTTAAACGCTCCCCAAATTCGTGTTCCAAGATGCCGGAGAGAGGTAAGAAGTTCAAAGGCCCGAAACATAAAACAGAGCCCGAAGCCAGTCACTTAGAAGTCTTTCTCCAAATGTGCACTCGAGCTCCCAAGGCCACGGCTCGCCCCTGGATCAGTGTTTTGGCTGCGGCTCCAAAGCAGCCTCTGGGAGCGAGACAAGCAGCGGGCGCTCGGCTCACCCGCCATCTGTCCGAGGCACGGACCGCCTCGGCCCTGCGGGGCCCCCCTTTCTTAGGGTCGCCCTTTGCTCTCCGCCTTCCTTTCACAGACGCGGAATCTTCCACATCCGGAGTTGTTGTTGGACGGTGGGAAGAAGGCTTCGGCCGGCCCGAGGGGGCCAGGTGCAGATCCTGCCTCCGTCACGGATGCCCGGCGTAAGCCCGGCCAGTGAGTCCATCCCTCCGGGGCCGGGGCGCCCCCCTCTGCCAAAGGAGGGGCTGGACGAGGTGAGCTCAGAGGTCCTGTCCAGCTCTGGAAATCTCTCCACCGATGCCAGCTTTGATCATGGGGCCCCAGAGATCTCCAAAGTCGCTTCTGAGGCAGCCTCGGTGGATGGTCATCCGGCCGACTCGATTTCCCTTGAAGCGGGATTTCCACC
>NW_025356818.1:0-6290 GCF_016433145.1 Gracilinanus agilis | reverse complement strand
CATTTATACTATATTATATATCTTATATATATATATATATAGTGTAGTCCCTGTGTTTTGGTATTGTTCAGTCATGTCCAACTCTTCATGGACCCATCTGGGTTTTCTTGGCAATGATTCTGGAGTGGTTTGCCATTTCCTTCTCTAGCTCATTTGACAGATGAGGAAACTGAGGCAGAACAGGGGTAAGTGAATTGCCCAGGGACACACAGCTAATAAGTGTCAGAGGCCAGATTTGAACTCAGGAAGATGAGTCTTACTTATTTCAAGCCTGGCACTCTATACACCAGGCCACCTAGCTGCCCCAGTCCTTACTATATGAGTAGATAAATTATTTGAAAAGGGAGCTGACAATACCAAAATATATATGCTAAGTGCCATGTAAAGCCCAAAGACACAATATTTCATAAGTGCACAGGATAGAGCAATCCCTGTGAAATTAAGGGAGCTGGAAAGACTTTATAGAAGGGGTAGAGCTTGAATTAGACTGTGAAAGATTGAAAGGCTTCCCCTAGATCAGTGATGGCAAACCTATGGCATGGGTGCCAAAGATGGCATGCAGAGCACTCTCTGTGGGCACACAGCTGCCCTCCCTCCCCAGAGTTCTTTACTAGAAAAGCAGAGGGACTCCTCCTCTCCACCATGCCTAATGACATTTTTTCACATCACCCACCCCTCTGCCCAGCAGCCCAATGGGAGCACTTTCTCCCTCCTCTGTATAGGGTAAAGGTGGGGCAGGGTGCACCTGGCACTCAGTTGTGGGGAGGGGCCTGGCACACAGTTTCTGAGGGGGGAGTATAGCGCTCGGTCTGGGGGGATGGAGTGGGGGCAAAGCCCAGCACTCTGTCTCTAAAAGGTTCATCATCATTGCCCTCTCCCTCCCCATATCATACCTTCTTTATACGGCTCATTTACTACTATAGAGCAGATGCCCATTTTGATTTTTTCGCCCCTGTTTGATCCACTCTTCAGGTCCAGGCTGCTGGCAGGCTTTACAAAGATGGAGGCATCAATGGCTCCTTGTCTGTGCATGCCTCAGGGAAGGAGCTAACTGTGCTAGAGGCCAGCATGAGCAGAGAGCCCAGGAAGAGCTCCAAGGGCTGGGATGTGAGCGCTGTCTTCCGACAAGCCATCCTCACTGAGCCCAGAGCAGTGAGGCTACAGCTGTCCAGCAAGATCACTCCAGCAAGGTATTAGCCCACAAAAGCTAGGGTTACGTGGGACTATTCTCCTAGCAAATGGTTTGGTGAGTAAATGGAGTGACTGGACAGGCACGGAAGGCTGTGCTCTCCTGGAGCATTGCTTTTTCTTTTTTTTGAGGCTATCTGGGCCATAGCTGGGTGTTCCCCTAATGTTTTTGTGTGTTCCTTGATAATAACTATGAGTGTCCCATTAACACAGAATTGCTCAGTATGGCCCTTGCTGTAACAGAAAGATCTCCCTGCTCACATATATTTCCCCTATGTAAGGATGGGATTTTGTGCAAGGGAGATGGAACCAAGGGAGCCAGACTACCTTCTCTGACTCCCTGGGTTCCACCTCTCTTACACGAAATCCCATCCTTACCACTACCAACATATGTGAAACTCCACCACATTTGAGATTTATTTCTTTGAGTTCCAAGCTTGCCTCTGGGATGGAATGAGTTAGGATGCCCACTCCATAATGTAATTACCCACCAGAAGGGGAACACATTCAATCCTTTGCCTGTTGAATCCCTCAAAATGCCATTCAAATGCCACTTGCTCCATCTTCTTCACCTTCCCCTTGAAATCTTCCCTACAACTGCTTGATCACATGGGTTGATGGGGATAGGATCAGGGATATAGACTCTAAGTGATCACCCTAATGCAAATACTAATAAAATGGAAATAGATCTTGATCAATGACACATGTAAAACCCGGTAGAATTGCTTATTGGCTATGGGAGGGAAGCGGGAGGAGAGGAGGGAAAGAACGTGAATCATGTAACCATGGAAAAATAGTCTAAGTTAATTAATTAAATAAAAAATGTCAAATTACACACACATACACACATACACACACATACACACAAATCTTCCCTAATTCTGGACTGATCACAACCTTCCTATTGGCTGACGCAAATTACTTGATTCTACAATCCTCTAATTATCCTAATCCTCTAAAGTACTTGCCATGTAAAATTATGTTCTACTTGCCTGCATTTATATCTTATCTCCCTATTAGCTTAAGAGCTTTGCAAGCATCTAGTTGGTTCAGTGAATAGAGAACCAGGCTTAGAGACAGAAAGTCCTGCGTTCAAATATGACCTCAAACACTTCTTAGCTGTGTGACCCTGGGCAAGTCATTTAACCCCCATTGCCTAGCCCTTACCACTCCAGTATCTTTGCCAAGAAAACACCAAATGGGGTCACAAAGAGTTGGACACAATTGAAACAACCACCCCGCAGAACTATAGAGGGGAGCATTGGGTCATTATGCCAGGCTGCAAGATATGAGGTATGTAGTATGGCTCAGTAGAACTGGTTCTCAAATCATAGGACCTACGTTCAAATGCCATCTCTGACGCTTACAATCTGTAATGGGAAGACTCAATAATCAATGCCTCAATCAATACTTTGAGTGGGTTTAGAATAATATATTGGAGTTATTAGATGTAACTGTGATTTGAAGTAAAAGCATAATCCCAGGTAAGAGTCTGTGTGTAACCAGATTAAGAATACAGTCCCAGGGTAGGACCTGAGTAATAGTTTTAAGTGTGTCTTACTATATTAATCAAAAGTATGTGATTATACATCATACTACTCTTTATATCAAATTGATTTGTACAGCCATGAAGGTCTGGCCACCCCTTCGGGGATTGGGGATTTCCCAGAAATGGGGGTTGGGGATTCACTACCAGGAGAGCCATGAAACCATAAAAGAGTGTGTGTTTTGCAACACAGGATCTCAACCGTGGTGTGTCTGCAGAGCTCTGACTTGTGTGATTTTCTTACAACAAAGACAGATTGGTTTTACCCAGAAGGGTTTCCCAGGCTCTTTTCTTTCATGCCTGCATGATCCTGGGTAAACTAGCCTCTCTGGACCTCTGTTTTCTCTTGTGTTAAAGGAGGAGGTTGAGCCAGAGGTTCCTTCCAGTTCTGGATCTATGCTTCTAGAACAGGAAGTAGTGTAGGTCCGTTGACCCTTTTAAGAGGGTCAGAAGAAGCCAGGAGGGAGGAAAGGGGCCCAGAAGAGGAGGAGACAGACAAACTTGGTCTTCTCTGTTGCTTGGTATAAGGCATGCTCTGCCCCCAGCTTCAGAGGAAATGTCCAGGAGTCTTAAGCCTTTGGGATTGGCTGTGGTCATTCTAACCCCATCAATTTGTCTTTTTTCCCTCCTAGGGTCTGGTTCTTTACTAAGATGAATCTCAATCAGAACAATGTCCAGATGTTTTTCACAGGCTTCAAGGAACAGAAGGTGGGACCCATCCTGTCCCTGAAGGGCAGAGTCCAGCACAACATTGACAGTTGGGGGGCTGTTCCAAAGCTCCTCGACCTCACTGGATCTCTCAAACAGAAGAACCACAGCAATGAGGGTACATCTTCCTTCAAAGTCTGGGAAAAGAAGGAGTCTGGGAAATAGCCCCAAAGTGGAAAACTTAAGGAGAAAACAATTTTAGGGTTGGGGGACCTTGAGAGAAGAACTTAGTTTAAAAAAAAAAAAAGGAAAACATTAACTTCATTTGGTAGAATTCACCTCCTCCTCCTAGCCTAGAGTCTTGAGGCCATGAAAAAAGGAGAATGTGGCAAGGGATATAGGAAATTGTACTCTTCTCTTCCCCATCTGTGTTGAATCGAGCAACTTGTCTTCTTGTTTCCCTTAGGGAACCTCAGTATCCTCATTGATGATGCCATGTTCGGGCTCCGTCTGAGGGACAAACACATGATGGGCAACAGCAGCACCCGCAGTGTGACCTGTGTGATGGTTCAGAATGGCAGTCAGGCCCTCCCTGGAGAGCTGAAGCTGAGGGGACAGCTACAGAGCCAGCCTGATGGCTTTCGTGGCCATGCCACCTTTCATGCAGATGAGACTGTTTTGTCCCTGGGCACAGCCTGCATCACAGCTCCTCCGCACAGGCAGCTCTCTGCCAATCTGGCCCACAACAGTAGCACTTTAAGAAATGCAGGTAGGAAAGACAGACAGAACCCCGACCCTACACCAGAAGTGGAATGGGGTTAGGGAAAGGGAAAAGAGCAGCTCCACTCTCCCAAGCTCCTGTTGGCTTCATGAATATGCAACCGACTGTCCACTATCCATGGTCATGGAAGATACACCAGTAAGAGGACCCAACAAGAGAGTAAAATACGGGTCTTAGTTCTCACTTCCTTTCCCTTCTACCCCAGAATGGCTCTTGAGGAAATGGACTGGACTGAGTTTTTACAAATGGTCCCTTTCCCCTCTCTATTTGTGCTTCTTCCCGCCCAGGACTGCCCACTAATGGAGAGATTCTGTTCTCCCATACCTACCTTGCTCCCAACCACCGGCTGATCCTGGGGGTGCAGAGCCCCAGCAGCCGTATGGATGCTGCCTTCAGAGTAGAAGGCCCTTCGGGGGAATTCCCAGAAACCCGAATCACAGCAAACTTGAGCCATAACTCGGAGGACTTCAGGCAGCTTGGTATCCCTTTTTCAGTTGAAGGAGATTGTTATTACCAGGTGAGTAATTTCTTAGTAAAGTCTTTCTTATTTGACAAAGGGATGCCTGAGAGTGGGGAGGAAGAGGAGGAATAATGGCCAGGGAAGATCCGAAGATACTTGACTGGATCTTTTAAACAGAAGAACCACAACATCGAGGATATGTCTTCATTCAAAGTCTGGGAAAAGAAGGGGACTGAGAAATGGCCCCAAAGTGGAAAATTAATATCTCAAATATCTCTTAACACTTACCATGAGGCAGTCCTCAGGCCAGCCTGTGCTGATTTTCATTGATCCCCTACCTATCACATCTGCGAGGGGAAGAAAGAAAAAGAGATCTGCGGGACCTCATGGAGGATGGGCCACGGCGTGGGGCAACAACCATGGATCCAGGGTTGAGTCCTTGGCGTGGCAAATTTGGAAACTTTTTAGGAGTGATCGATTAAATTGGGGAAACCACTGGCAAACCAGAGGGTAGCTTATTAATTTATCTTGGGAAAACAGAAAAGGAAAACAAAACATGTTTTTAATGGAGTCAGAGGCTCTGGCTGCAAATATGGGCAAATCACTTAACTTCAAATGCTTAACCTTGCCATTCTTTTATCTCACAACTGATACTCAGACAGAAAATAATGGTTAAAAACAAATCTAACCACATGATCATGTGGAGACAAAACCAACCTTGATATCAAGGAGATCTGGATTCCAGTCCTGGTCTGAGACATACTGCCTTTGTGATCCGGGGCTAGTCATTGAATCGATTTGTACCCCAAACACCTTCCCTGCACACTAGTTACCAGGTGTTTTGGGAGCTGAGAATTTCCCTTACCTGTAAAATCACAGACCTAGTTCAAAAAATAATGACCATGGGAGTTTTATTTGGCAAGATCATTTGCAAAACTTTCTTGGCCAGTAAATAGAACATTAGATTAGAGGGACTTGAGTTGTGGTATAAAGAGTACTTGATTTGATTCCCAGGAGTTCTGCTACTTAACACTTGAGTGACCTTAGACAAGTCATTTAATCTGTTAGTTTATTCATCTACTAAATCAGGAAATTGGGCTAAAGTCACTCTCGGTTCTAAAATGCCACTCACCTATGACCTAGTTTTCTTAAAAGATGTTTCCACCAAATTGTGGTTGCTCCATACATACTTTTGCATTCTGGGCATGTTCCCAAGATAACACTGTTAATGAATCTGAGTGAGACAACATGGCAGTGAAGTGTGTTAGAGGATAAAGTGTTGGATTTGGAGTTAAGAAGATCTGAGTTCAAATTCTTCCTCAGACACTAACTAGCTATGTAACCCTGGACAAGTCACTTAATCCATTTGCCCCAGTTTCCTAATTTGTAAAATAGGAATAACATCTACCTCCCTGGACTGTTATGAAGATCAAATGAGATAATAATTGAAAAGTGCTTAATATAGTGCCTGACACATAGAAATCTCTATATAAATGTTTGCCATTAATTATTTGTACTGTAGCTAGGTGGCACAGTGGATAGAGTGCTAAGCCTGAAGGCAGGAAGACCTGAATTCAAATCCAGCCTCAGACACTTCTTAGCTGTATGACTCTGGGCAAGTCACTTAACCCCATTTGCCTAGCCCTTACCACTCTTCTGCCTTAGAA
>NW_025356817.1:0-1605 GCF_016433145.1 Gracilinanus agilis | reverse complement strand
CCCTCTCCCTCTCCCTCTCCCTCCCTTCTCTTCCTCCCCCACCCCTCTTGAACTCTTACCTTCTGTCTTAGACTTGATACTAAGGGCTAGGCATTTGGGGTTTGGTGACACACTTCAGTGGGGATAAGGGTCACACAACTCAGAAGGAGTTATGCCTCTCTTAATGCAGTCCAAGATCGCTCCGCCCAACATGAGTCGTAACAGAAGTGAGACTCAAATCCAAACCCTCTGGCTCCAAATTCAATGCTCCCTATACCAAACCTCACTGTCTTCTTCCTCCTTCAGAGGCCAGAGAGATGCCATACTTCATTACGTTTAGAAGGTGCCTTAGAGATCATCTAATAATGATGATGATGATGATGATGGAGATGATGGCTAATATTTCTATAGTACTTTAAGGTTTACAAGTCATCTTATATATATTATCTCTTTTGATTATGACAACCCTGTGAAGTAAATAATATGACTATTTCCATTTTAGAGATAGAGATGAGGAAACTGAGGTAGACAGAAGTGAAGTAACATGTCCAGGGTTTAAGGCAGGATTTGAGGTCAGGTCTTCCTGATTCCAGTGTCCTGTCCACTCTGCCACTGGACTGTCTCAGACATCTCTCATTTTGTAGATAATGGAAGTGAGATCTAGAAAAAGTTAGTGACTGACCCAAAGTCACATATCTGGTTAATGGCAGACATGGAAATTAGAAGACAAACCTAGAGACTCGCAGGCCAGAGCCCTTCCCACTAAAATATTCTGCTTCCCCCAAACTCAAAGGTTGTTTGTTTTTTGTTTTTGTAGTCCGGTAGAACAGGAGACTAAGTCCTTTCCAGCCATTCCTTCCAAAGCCCAGAGACTCAGTGTTGGGAAATTCTTCTCTCTTACTTGAAACCCTTATACGGTATCTCAAAATACTTTTGGAAGACAAAGCCCCATGAAGAACAAATCTGAGATTTTTCATTTGGAAAGCCAAGTCTCTATGATTCATTTAAGCCTACTCCCCTGTGCCTCCCAACCATATGTCTAACCACATTTCCTACTTTGTGGGCCCAATGGGAAAAAAGATTTCAAAGGTTCTTTTGACACTGTAAGTAAGTCCTGAGGGGCATCTACAAAACCACTTTCTGAGGGTCCACAGCAGATGGTGCTGAAGCCCCATTTCTTCACTAGCTCGCCATCTTTCACACAATGAAAATGCCAAGCTGTCATCTCTGTCTGCTCTTTCCTCTGGCTGAGAAGCAAAAGCTGGGGAAATATCAGTTCTCTGAGTCTTGGAAATGATTTCTTAGACTTCAGAGAGTTGAAGTTTGGAAGAAGAAAATCATGTTTCAGAAGAAAATCATGAATCCAGATAACCCCCAAGAGGAAGAAGTAACTTTTTCCCTAGACTCCTCACCCCTTAAGGACAAGGACTATGACTTACTTATCTCTTCTTTTTTTTTTTTTTTCACTAAAAGTGAAAAAAACCCTAGTATAGAGCTTCATACACAATAAGTGCTTAATAAATGTTTGTTAGATTAAACTGATTTTTTTTGTTATCTTCCAGTGTAGACTCTGTGTAGACTGACTAGGGTTTTCAAACCAGAGCAATGGCTTAAATTACCAGGGCA
>NW_025356816.1:0-2428 GCF_016433145.1 Gracilinanus agilis | reverse complement strand
TGATTCTAAAGGTTGGGAGTTAAGGAGAGCATTCTAATGAACTAGAGGAATTCCATGTGAACTGGGAAAATCTCCAGGAATTGATGCAGAGTGAAAGGAGCAGAACCAGGAGAACATTATACACAGAGGCTGATACACTGTGATACAACCCAATATAAGACTTCTCTACTAGCAGCAATGTGGGACAATTCTGAGGGACTTATGCGAAAGAACACTAACCACATTCAGAAAAAGAACTGTGGGAGCAGAAACACAGAAGAAAAACAATTGCTTGAACACATGGGTTGATGAGGATATTATTGGGGATATTGACTCTAAATGATCACCCCAGTGCAATCATCAATAATACAGATATAGGTCTTGATCAATGACACATATAAAACCCAGTAGAATTGCTTGTTGGCTACAGGAGGAGGGGAGGGAAAGAACATGAATCATGTAACCATGGAAAAATATTCTAAATTAATTAATTAAATGACATTTTTCAAATTAAAAAATAGGAGAGCATTCTAGACACAGGTATAGAAGATTTCAGAGGCACCATCTACCGTGACCTAATGTAAACCATTTGGGACACCAAGACAGACTTCTGAATGGGATGGATGCTTGGTCTAAACTAATTCCTTTGCAATATTTTATCTGGCTCTAAAGTTATGATCATTTCCAAACAAGTTTTCTTTTGCCACACATGATCAATCTCTTACCTCTATAAGGGAAGCTCTTCTTGGAATAATGAAAATTGGACTTGATTTGGAAGGAAATTTACCCACACATCCTACTAGGTAAAAACTGGCTGAAATATTTAAGCTAAAGTTCACATACAAAGTGTTGACTAAAGGTAACTTGGAAATAAAGAAGATAGCCTCAGAAGTTTTAATCATGTATTTATTCATTCAATCATAGAACAACCATTTATTAATGAGCACTTATGTTCCAGACACTGTCTTACAATGACAAAAATCAAAAGTCCCCTCCTCAGGGACTTTGTACTAAGAGAGGAAGACAACATGTACTCCAAATACATACAAATTCAGTCTGTTAGTTAACAGTCATTTAATAATACTCTGCTAAACACTGGGTTTTTATAAAGAAGGAAGAAAAAGTCCCTATATTCAAGGAGCTTACATTCTAATGGGAGTGATAGATACAAAGTCATTTTTGGTGAGAGATTATTAACAACTAAAGGGAGATTCCCCACAAGGAGCAATCAGATTTACCTTCATGGAAAAGATAGTTGGGAAATGTGGTAGATAGAGTGCCGCCATAAAGTCAGGAAGGCTGTTTTTCCTAAGTTCAAATCTAGCTTCAGACACTTAATGGCTATGTGACCCTGAGCAAATCACATCGTTCTCCTTGCCTCCGTTTCCTCATCTGTAAAATGGGCTGAAGAAGGAAATGGAAAATCACTCCAGTATCTTTGCCAAGAAAATCCCATATTGGGCCATGAAGAGTCAGACACAATTAACAACAAAAAGGTAGCCCTGGAACTGAGCTGTAAAAGGGAAAGGAGGCATATACTGCTCAAGAAGTGTTGCCAAAACAGTTGGCTTGTCCCCTATTGAGCTCCTCATTTGTCAAATGAGTAAAGCAGCTGTAAAGACAAGCACTAAAGTAGAGAGGAAATGGATTTGGGATTGGAGGATCTGGGTGCAAAACCTGACTTTGCTATTACTGTCTTTGGACAAGATGCTTCCTTTATGTTTCCTTTTCTTTATCTGTTAAATGAGGGAGTGGACAAAGAGCTCAATAAGGTTCCTTAAAGCTCTAGATTCTTTGATTCTGAATAATTTGCTGGGGTGCTAGAACTGAAATGTTCATTCTAGGGTATGTGATCTCTTCTTCCATTGAACAAACACTTATTAAACAACTAATATCCTTCAGAGTCAGAGCAGCTAGATGATACAGTAGATATAGTCCTGGAGTCAAGATTTAACTTCCTGAGTTCAAATCTGGCCTCAGTCACTTCACCCTGTTTGCCTCAGTTTCCTCATCTGTAACATGAGCTGGAGAAGGAAATGGCAAACACTCTAGTATCTTTGCCAAAAAAAAATAAAATCCCAAATGGGTCACAAAAGTCAGATACAAATGAAAAACGACTTAATGATGACAATCCTTAAAAGTCACCAAACTATGAAAAACCCCTGAGCCAATAATACCACTACTGCCTAACACTCCAAAGAGGAGAAAAGGGACCCATTTGCACAAAAAAAAATTACACATAGTAGCTCCTTTCTTGGTGGCAAAGAACTAGAAACTAAGGTCTTCCCATCAGCTGGGTAATGGCTGACTAAATTATGCTCAATAAATATAATGAATATAAGAAATGATGCAAGGTTCAGAAACACTTGGGAAGAACTGTATAAACTAATATGAAGTGAGAACGAAGAGAACCCTTTATATACTATATTATATATATAAAGTATGCTTT
>NW_025356815.1:0-2366 GCF_016433145.1 Gracilinanus agilis | reverse complement strand
TGGAAATGCGCATCGGCCATGGGTAGGGGGGGTGAAGGAGGGGGGGGGTTGAAGGGGAAAGGTGGAGCATGAATCATGTAACCATGTTAAAAATGAATATTAATAAATGTTAAAAAAAACATTAATTGCTCATGGGTAGGATGAGCTAATATAATAAAAAATGACCATCCTACCCAAATTAATTTACTTATTTAGTGCCATACCTATCAAACTACCAAGAAACGTTTTAGTGAATTCAAAAGAAACTATAACAAAGTTCATTTGGAAGAACAAAATATCAAGAATATCAAGGGAAATAATGTAAAAAAATGTGGATGGGGGCTACCAGATCTTAAACTGTACTATAAAGCAGTGGTCATCAAAACAATATGGTACTGGCAAAGAGCCAGAAGGGAGGATCAGTGGAATAGACTTCAGCAAGATGTCAGCAAGACTGTCTATGATAAACCCAAAGAGCCCAGCTTTTGGAACAAAAATCCGCTATTTGACAAACACTGCTGGGAAAATTGGAAAACAGCTTGGGAGAGATTGGGTCTAGATCAACATCTCACACCCTACACCAAGATAAATTCAGAATGGGTGAATGACTTGAATATAAAGAAGGAAAATTAGGTGAACACAGAATAGTATGCTTGTCAGATCTTTGAGAAAAGAAAGATTTTAAAACCTAGCAAGAGTTAGAAAAAATTACAAAATATAAAATAATTTCGATTACATTAAATTAAAAGGTTTTGTACAAACAAAACCAATGCAACCAAAATTAAAATGGAAGCAACAAATTGTGAAAAAAATCTTTATCACAATAAAACCCAATAAAGGTCTAATTACTTAAATATAAAAGGAGCTAAATAAATTGTACTAAAAATCAAGCCATTCCCCAATTGATAAATCAGCAAGGGACATGAATATGCAATTTTCAGATCAAGAAATTAAAACTATCATTAAGCACATGAAAAAGTGTTCTAAATCTCTTTTAATTAGAGAAATGCAAATCAAAACAACTCTGAGGTATACCTCGAATCTAGCAGATTAGCCTACATGACTGCAAAGGAAAGTAATAAATCCTGGAGGGCATATGACGAAATCTGGACATCAATGCATTGCTGGTGGAGATGTGAACTGATCCAACCATTCTGGATGGCAATTTCAAACTACACTCAAAGAGCAATAAAAGACTATCTGCCTTTTGATCCAGTCATAGCACTGCTGGGTTTATTCCCCAAAGAGATCATAGGGAAAAAGACATGTTCAAAAATATTTATAGCTGTGTCTTTGTGGTGGCAAAAAAACTGGAAAATGAGGGAATGCCTGTTAATTGGGGAATGGCTGAACAAATTTTGTATCTTTTGGTGCTGAAACGTTATTGTGCTCAACAGAATAATGAACTGGAGGAATTCTATGTGAACTGGAATTAGCAGAACCAGAAGAACATTATACACAGAGACTGATACACTGTGGTACAATAGAATTAAATAGACTTCTCTACTAGTAGTGTTGCAATGATCCAGAATAATTCTGAGGGACTTATGATAAAGAATTCTATCCATATTCAGAAAAAGAACTGTGGGAGTAGAAACACAGAAAAAAAAAACTTGCTTGAATACATGGGTTGCTAGTGATATGATTTGGGATGCAGACTTTAAATGACCACCCCAGTGCAACTATCAATAATATGGAAATAGTTCTTGATCACTGATACATGTAAAACCTAAAAAAAAAACCAGCTATGGTGATGGTAGTGGGAGGTATGAGGGGGAGGTAAAGGACATGAAACATGTAACCATGGAAAAATATTCTAAAAAAAATTAAAAACACCAAAACTTAAAAAAATTAAATCAGTAATTATCAAAACTGTCTGGGAGTGGCTAAGAAACATAAGGTAGATCAGTGGAACAGATCAGACTCACAGGAAATAGCAACAAATGATTATGGTGATCATCAATCCAGGTTTGGGGGATGAGAATCATTGGTAAAAATTGCTGAGACAAATGAAAAGTAGTTTGGCAAAAACTAGGTACTCTTAAACCATTTACTAAGATATGATCAAAATGGATACATGATTTAGACATGAAAGGGAATACCATAAGTACATTAGAAGAAATGGGAACATAGTACGTATCCTTTTTATGCACAGAAGAGAAATTTGTTTGTCAATAAGAGATGGAGAACATTGTGAAATGTACAATGGATAATTTTGAGTTAATTAAATTGAAAAGATTTTGTACAAATAAAATAAATGCTACCAAGATCAGAAGGAAAGCAGAAAATTATGTTGGGGTTGGGGGGAACTTATAAAAAGCCACTCAGATAAGGGTCTCATATCTAAAATATATAATAGAATTTTGCCAGATTTATATATATATATA
>NW_025356814.1:0-4403 GCF_016433145.1 Gracilinanus agilis | reverse complement strand
GCTCCTTCTCTCTCTCTCTCTCTCTCTCTCTCTCTCTCTCTCTCTCTCTCTCTCTCTTTCTCTTTCTCTCTCTCTCTCTCTCTCTCTCTCTCTCTCTCTCTCTCTCTCATCCCAAAGACAGAGAGAAAGAGAAATACAGATATAGATCTATTTGAGAATTCTGGATGAAATAAAATGAAATGAATGAATGAATAAACAAACAAATAAATGAACATTTATTAAACACTTACCATGTTCCAATCACTGTATCATATTATGGGGATACAAATTGAAAAATAAGACAATCTTTGCTCTCAAGAAACCCAAATTCTACCTAAGAGAGAAAACATATAAAGGAAAGTTCTGATGTAAGGCAGATATAAAGGTCTAGTGGTTCCTAGGGTTCAGGAATAGGGCCAATGGCAAACATCCATGGGTCATAAAGATCATAGATCAGTAGCTGGAATGGACATCAGTGCACATCTAGTCCAACCCTCTCAATTTATTAATTTATAAATGAGAAAAGCCCATGTGGGTCAAGTGACTTGCCCAAGGTCATACAGATAGGTAAGATTTGAACCTTCACTGTTTCTATGCTGCCAATCCTCTCTAGGGTAAAAGTTGAAAACTTAAGGGAATGTTCCAGTGATAATTTTACCATATAAGCATTTAAATGGCACTAGGCACTGCCTTTATTTATATATATAATTTATATTAACTTTAAAAGTGCTATATAAATTTAAGCTATTGCCATTAATATTAAAAACACATACAATATTAAATTTGTTATTATTTTTGAAACCCTTACCTTCTATCTTAGAGGCAATACTGTGTATTGATTCCAAGGCAAGAGAGGTAAGGGCTAGGCAATGGGGGGTTAAGTGACTTGCCCAGGGTCACACAGCTAGGAAATGTCTGAACTGGGCTTGGCTCTCAATCCACTGAGCCACCCAGCTACCCCCTAAAAATTATTTTTCTCCTCAATCATACCAATCTTCTAACTTTCTACTCCCTGGAAGTGTTCAATTGATGCAAAAATGTTTTCTTTAGAATTTTACTATAATTTATATATGAGCAAATGCCCTCAAAATACAAATAAACATAAGCAGATATAATTTTATTTTGAAATAAAAATTTTCATCCCATTATAGCTCTTATCTTTTTCTTTTAGGTAAAAAATACACTATGTCAATTATATTCTTTTTTAAAATATTATATTCCTATAGTCAATTAGATTTAGTCACTTATATTGTAGTTCTTCTAGTATTAAATATGGGGGCAGTGTAGTATAGTAGTAGACTACTGAGCTGAGAATAAGAAAAACCTGGGTTCAAATTCTACCTCCAGTATTTATTAGCAGTGTGATCGTGGATGGGGCACTTAGCATTTCTGATCCCCCATTTCCTCACTGTAACTGGTGAGAAGAAAGCTTGAAGCATCACTCCCGTCAAGAAGTCCTGAGGAAGAAACCAGATGATTTATGTAAAGCACTTTGCAGAATCTAGAGTGCCGTATGTTCGCCAGCTCTTTCATTAAGTCTGATTTTCATAGAAATCAACGGCAGCTCTGTATTTCATGTGATCTCATTCACATCATAAAAAGAAGAAAAAAATCAGAATCATAGACCATTGTCCCAGGCTATGGGCTTCTGCGAGCTCTTGTTCCATCTTTCATATTTCTGGAGCCACTCGCCTGGCTGGCAGAGAACAAGCCTCCTTGGGCTCCAGTCCCGGTGATTTACAATGTAATTACAGCAAAGAGGTGAGCCTGCTGAGATTTTATTCTATCACCTAGTTTTTAATGATTTATTTCTAAATATGAGGCAGTGGCTGCGATCCCACAGATTTTGCCTAATTTGAGGACTTTAAACATCAAATTCTCAAAGGCCCCCAAAACTCATGAAATCCTCATTAACATTATTTTTACACTTTCCCAGTGCTAATGAGCAAGAAGAACTATTTCATTAGCTGCTGTGCAGAACAGAGTGTGCAAAGCGCTGTATCCCCATTGTGTGTGTGTGTGTGTGTGTGTGTGTGTGTGTGTGTGTGTTTCTCACTGATTCTAAGCTGTTTCATTAGCAATTTCAAAAGCCAGGCAGACTCCTAAAGAAAGAAGCATCCAAGCATTGTCAGATCAGTGTCTGAGATTAAATGATAGCCCTGGATGGAATCTCTGGGATGCGGGAAATGTAGTTTCTGCCAGGAATGTGTGAATTCCTTTATAAAATATGTGCATCTAATTAGTGCTAGAGGCTCACAGGTACTGACTGAATGAAGAGAGCTAGACCCAAGATAGAATGAATTCTAGAAACCTAAAAGAGCATTGCTGTCTCCCTTCTTTCCACCCCTCTGCCCAAATGTCTCGGGTAGGCAGCCAGATAGACAGGTCAGGGGAAAACTCTATTAAACGATCATCACAAGAGATTTAGTTTATTCCCACTTTCTTGTTCCTAGAGAAAATTTGTCCAATAACAAGGATGAGGAATATGCCCATCATTCCGTGAATTAGTGGCAGAGTTGGGACTAGAATTCAGGTCTTTTTTATACCTTCCCCGATATTATGTTGCTTCTTTAAGTGTCTTTACATCTTTAGTTCAGTAAGTGATGCCCTATTGCTACTTGATTCATTTTTACTACCCAATCCACTGGCAGCAGCATTTGTGATCTTGGAGAAGTCACTCAACATCTGTCAGTTCTTTATCTGTAAAATGTGGAGAGCAATAGCACCTACTTCCCAAAGTTGTTCTGAGGACAGCATGAGACATTTGGGTTTTTTTTTGTTTGTTTGTTTGTTTTGCTTTGCTTTTAACATAAGGCATTTGTAAAGTATTTAATAGAGTGACTGGCACACAGTGTGCATTTATTATTATTATATTTAAGTCAATACATCATTTAAAAAAACAAAACACTTTATCGTCTGTCAGAATCAGTTCCAAGGCAAAAGAGCAGTAGGCAATTGGGATTAAGTGACCTACCCTGGAGCATAGAGCTAAGAAGTGTCTGAGACCAGATTTGAATCCGGGACCTCCCATTTCCAGGTCTGGCACTCTATCCCCGAGCCACCTCGCTGCCCCTAAAGCAATAATACATCCTCGTGCGTGTCAGTTTTAGCAAATTTAAGAAGTAAATGAAGAGTGCATAGCTCAAAGAGAAAAGAGATTTCTGTAACTCTTCCTGGGACTCAGTGAGTAGATGACAGAATCTATTTATGGTATGCCATGCATCTCCTGCATCTGACAAAAATCATTCAGGCATTGCTAAGAATCACATTTCCCTCATGGTTAGTAGGAAGTATCTTTTTCCAGTAAATCCTTTTTTTCCTGGAACAAAGAGGAGAGTAATCCTTCAGTGTCAGGATTATTTAAGCTACGTCAGTTAATAAAGAAGTATTTCAACCCTTCACATCCAGCTATGTTAGCCTCTAATCGTGCTCCACACAGACAGAATCCAGGCACTTTTTGGCTGGTAGGACTGATCCTACTTGACATTAAGGGGATAGATACTTACCATTTCTTGAACTTCACCTCTATTTCCACCCCCAAAACTCTTGAGATTGGCCGAGCCCAGGTGATTTGGAAACATTTTTTTAAATAGTTCAGTGATTTAAAAAAAAATTCCATCCCTGATTCCTTCTCAATAACCACCTCTCTAAACAGTCTTCCTTTGGAACAAGAAGACGGTTAAGGAAATGATGCCAACAAAGCAGCTTGTGTCTGAGAGGATGTGAAGCATTCCCCAGCTGCGGATCCACCTGTAGAGGTGAGCAACGTGTTTCATCCCTGATCTGTGGGGTTTGTTTTGTACCTAGAAGAGGTTTCTGATGTTCCCTGCTCAGCAACAATTGCTCAGGAAAGGTTCTTGGCTCTAGCAGCTGTTGTCTTGTTTCTTTGGAGGCTCCGTCTCCCTATCTCCCTTAGACTGGAAGTGCATCAACCACTCACTGGCCCCACACCCCCTCTGATTGTCCAAGAAACCTTAATCTGCTTCAATGCTAGCCTAGTCAATAAAACAACTTTTCAGATCCAGAACCTAGTTTCTTGGTATTTTATTTGCTGAGTTTGATCAGAACCACAATGGAAGTTGGGCATCTGACTTTTTTGTTTCAGTGTGCCTAATTCAGGGTTTATTAAACAAACCTTTTGTCTTTAGGTAGTATAGAAATAACAGAACTTAACACATTTAGCAAAGAAGATATCAAATTGCCTAATTTTTCTTCTCCACGATCCACAAGTGGCTATATCCCAGATAAGCCTATTCCCCACCCTGCAAATTTGTCTATTAAAATATTGACTTGTTGACTTGAAGATATATTTCTTTTGGACTTTCTCAGATAAAGTTTATGTTGCCCTTGACACAAGTATCGCTAGTGACAGCTCTGAGATAGATGGAAGGAAGGAAGGATAGATGGGAGGGAGGGAGGGAGGG
>NW_025356813.1:0-1400 GCF_016433145.1 Gracilinanus agilis | reverse complement strand
TGCCATATAATTGGGCAAAATAGTTTTTAATGATTGCCTTAATTTCCTCTTGATTAGAGGTGAGGTTTCCCTTTTCATCTTTGATACTGTCAATTTGGTTTTCTTCTTTCCTTTTTTTTTATTAGATTGACTAGTACTTTGTCTATTTTATCTGTTTTTTCAAAGTACCAGCTCCTAGTCTTATTTATTAATTCAATAGTTCTTTTACTTTCGATTTTATTAATTTCTCCCTTGATTTTTAGTATTTCTAATTTAGTTTCCATCTGGGGATTTTTAATTTGCTCGCTTTCTAATTTTTTGTGTTGCATGCCCAATTCATTAATCTCTGCCCTCCTTAATTTGTTAATATATGCACTCAAGGATATAAATTTCGCCCTGAATACTGCCTTGGCCGCATCCCACAGAGTTTGGTAGGATGTCTCATCATTGTCATTTTCTTCAATGAAATTATTGATTGTTTCTATGATTCCTTTTTTGACAAATTGGTTTTGGTGAATCATATTATTTAATTTCCAATTAGTTTTTGATTTTCCTGTCCAGGTGCCCTCACTAATTATTATTTTTATTGCATTATGATCTGAGAAGGTTACATTTATTATTTCTACTCTTTTGCATTTGTTTGCAATGTTTCTATGCCCTATTACATGGTCAATCTTTGTGAATGTACCATGTGCAGCTGAAAAGAAGGTGTATTCCTTTTTGTCCCTATTTATTTTTCTCCACATATCAATTACATCTAATTTTTCTATGACTTCATTCACCTCTCTTACCTCTTTTTTATTTATTTTTCGGTTTGATTTATCTAGATCTGAAAGAGGAATATTGAGATCTCCCACTAGTATGGTTTTACTATCTATTTCCTTCTTGAGCTCTGCCAATTTCTCCTTTATGAATTTGGATGCTATGCCACTTGGTGCATACATATTGAGCAGTGTTATTTCCTCATTGTTTATACTGCCTTTAATCAGGATGTAATGATCTTCCCTGTCTTTTTTAATCATATCTATTTTTACTTTGGCTTTGTCAGAAATCATAATAGCCACTCCTGCCTTCTTTTTCTCATTTGATGCCCAAAAGGTTTTGCTCAAGCCCTGAACCTTAAACTTGTGTATGTCCACCCGTCTCATATGTGTTTCTTGTAGACAACATATGGTAGGATTTTGGTATCAGAAAGGCTCTCTTGCCTTTCTGAATATTGTATTCCAAGCCTTACGGTCTTTTAGTGTGGAGGCTGCCAGATCCACTCTGCTATTTGCTTCCGTTTTATGGGCGAGTTCATCACATTCACAATCAGTTGTGCATTTGCTGACATTTTCGTTTCCTCCCCTATTCCTACCCCTTTTCCTTAAACTATATCCTTTAAAACCAGTGGTTTGCTATTAAGACCCTATCCCTTATCC
>NW_025356812.1:0-4300 GCF_016433145.1 Gracilinanus agilis | reverse complement strand
CTTCTTAGATGATTAGGAGAGCAGAGAGGCAGACCCAGATTTCTGAGGCAGGGTGTCTGAACAATGAGCCACGATGTGGCATGGAGAATCATAATAATACTGTGTATTGCTGTAGTTCTTATGATTTCAACATGTTTGGTGTAGACACAGCTGTGGAGAGGTTTAGAGGAGCTGTGAGGCATGGGCAAGCTGACTCCAAGGGAAGAATGTGCTGATGCTTGCAAAAGTCTTCTCTTTTCGCTGGCTTTGTTTGCTTCACTGTTGATTCAGGAGCAAATTAGGAGAGGATTCCTGCCTACAACAGAAAACACCAGCCTTTTGGCAGAGTGGTGGCAGCTTCTTCTCTGTCTAATAGCCCTGCAGATGAGGAGGCCAGCTCATCATTTAGCATTCTACGCTATGATATTGGGTTTCAATCGAAGCTACACATGTAACTGAGGCAGAATCTTGGCCCCAGTAGAGTTGTCTTTTTTGATCCAGGATTTAAACCTGGAAAAAATTAATAGCTCAGGGATGGAGCAGAGGATGCCAGGCAACTGGGAATATAGCAGGCTCTAGGGTCCCCCCTTTGCCCTTCTTGTTGACCCTCCTCTTTGGACTTATCCTTGTATGGAAGGTTGGCAGAGACAGAAGGCAGCTCAGTAGCTGTCAATAGTGAAAGAGCCCCAGCATGGAAGTAAAGCGAGCATCCATGACATCAGTTACACAAAGAGAAAGCACTTTATGAAAAATCTGCCACAAACTTTCCAGAGGGGAGTTTGTGCGTCTGCCGGTCTCTTAATGAATCAGTCTGACTTTCTTGAGTCTGGCCCAAGTTCACATCTGCATTGCAGAGGTCCCCGAGCAAAATGTAGCAGGGGAAACCCTGCCAGGAGAAGCTGTTCGTGGAAAGAGTTTTTGCCTTTTTTCTAAAGTGAGCCTGAGCTAAGGAATACTTCTCTGAGTTGTTTTTAGAAAGAGGAACATGTCCAGGCTGCTATCACCCATCGGGGAGGTGGTACAGCCTTAAGCTCTCCTTCCTCAGATACAGCTGACAAATCATAAGGGTGTCCCATTGTTGGTGATACAGCCATCATGTTGCCATTCGGTTTTTTGGATGTCCCTATGTATTGTAGTCACTTTCTGTATTTCTCATCTAATGTACGAGGATCTGACTCCATTGCTTTCCTTCTTGACAGTGAAGGGTTGTCTATTGTCTTCCCCCTAGAATCGCTTTGTACCTATTTTGTTTATCTTGATGGCGAGGAGATCGTGGTTAGGCACCAAAAGGAACATAAGCACTCAAAGGATCGTGAGTCAGTGAATTTATTATTTACAGATATGTAAGTACATGGCTCCCCAGTCCTAATGTCCCATGGATACTCAAGTGAACAGCATCTTAGGTATACAGTGGGATGTGTAACCCAGATCTCTGGGGCACTGCCCTTCTATCTGATTGTCGTTGCTGAATGGACTCTTGGGGACTGAGTGAGAGGAAGACTTTAGAGACAATCAGTGAATGATCTGGATATCCAACCCACCCCCCATTACCTCCCTTACTAACCTGGGTCTTCCCTAGGGTAATCACAGTCACAGAATTACAAAATTTAAGACCTGAAAAGATTTCAGTGGCAAATGAATCCAGTCTATATCTGAAAAACATTCCTAGGACTGCACACCTGACAAAGGGGCATTCAGTGTCAACTTAAATACTCCACATGAGATGAAATGCATCATCTCCTGGAGGCAGCCCATTTTAGTTATGGCACAGTGGATAGAGCATCCCCCTCTATTATTTGGTACTTATATGGCACAATGGATAAAGTGCTGGTTCTGGAGTCAGGAAGACCTAACTTCAAATCCGGTCTGAGATGCTGACTAGCTGTGTGATGTTGGGCAAGTTATTTAACCTCTGTCTGCTTCAGTTTCCCCATTTATAAAATGGGTATAATAATATCACCTACCTCTCGGGGTTATTGAAGGAATAAAGATGAGATGATATTTATAAAATACTTTTCAAAACTTAAATAAAGTATTTATAAAATATTTTTTCAAAAACTTAAAAATTGAACAATTAATAACAATAAACTAAAATACAAAATTATTTTAGTTGTTATTGTTATTAATTATTCAATAAGCATTAATTGCTATGGTCTTGTAAAATAGAATAGGATTGGTAAACACTAGAAATTAGAGAAATGCCTTAGTGATTCACAGAGTCAGTGATAGTTCCCCTTAATGTTCTGTGTTGGGTATGTAGCCATGGAGCTGAGTTTAACAAGAGTTTTGATTTTCTTCCCTCTCTAGTCCTGAGGAAGTGGAGGAGAGATGGCAAAGGATTCAAATGGAGTGTATTTATTCTTTATTATTTCTGTAACTGTCTCTATTGGGTATAGCCATTGAAGTGAGTTCATCTGCCAAGCCAAACTTCTTATCATGTTAGTGTCTGTGATGGAGGATGGGGAAAAGGAGATGGGGAGCTTTTGACATGGCCCAGATCTATTTGCATTTGTTCAACTTGCCAAATATATCATATTCTCTTTTAAATGGTTGATGGGCCAGATGTCACCTTGAGGGTTATAAGGGGTGGGAGCAGGGAGACAGGAAAGGATCAAATTTCCTACCAGAATGAACTGACTGAAAGATATATATAGGAATGTGTTTTGAAAAAGAGGGGTGTCTAATTGGCCAGCCTTCTTTGGTGTGCAAGACCGACTTCCCACTTTTTAAAAGTGGACATCCTTTAGAGAGCACAGTGGTGGGACCTAGTGGATAAAGATGACATATTTGAGGTTAGGAAAAACTGGGTTCCAATTCTGCCTCTGATATTTATTAACTGTGTATGGATGGGCAAGTCATATAACCTTTATGAGATTTTCTCATCAGTAGAAGGGAATGATAAAACCCATAATATCCCACTACCTGAATGATATTTGTAAGCCTCAGAAAAGGGAATGTATTTTAGTGTCCTATTAAAATGACAGTTATTTTTGTTGTTATTATATTTTTCTTCCCCAAGAGGATCAGGCTGCAAGATTGGAGGGAAAAACAGCTATATTTATGTTGGGGTTTTAGAGAAATATTAAGTAACCAGCAACATTCCCAGGGACTGGCTTCTTGCATCAACAATCCAAGACACACTTACCAAGGGTTTCAGTAGGGGCCTTCTGGAATCCTTGGTTGCACTTATTCTGAATTCAAGACAAACGGCAAAGAGGAAAGTTATTTTTATTTTTTTCTATTGTTTGCATGCCTTTGGTATTTAGTGCCTGTTGGATAGAGCAGTTGATGGGATAGATGCTTGTGTCCCCTCTGTCATTGTCATTGCCGTAATAAACATAAATGACTTAGGTCAATGGCTGGCACAACAGAAGTGCTCTATAGATATTATTATTTATTCCACTTTCATTCTGAATTGAATTCAAGGTTAATTTATATCAGGAAGTCCAGGCAAGTTCAACTCTTTGCTTGAAACCAGAAAATAACAGCATTCAGACTAAAGAGCTGCCTTTGGCATCCAAAGCCAAAATGAGTGCTGAAAATAACCCAAACTTCTTTTCTCCTATTCTCACCACTCTTCTCTCCCTGTCTCTCTTTCCCTCCTCTTCCCTCACTAAAAGTAGCTAAGAAGTTAATTCTAGGATCCTAAAAGAGCCAATGAAACAGAGCCCTAAAGCCATCTTGGCCATATCTTACTATATCTTTCCCTCTCAGGTACAAGAGTCATCTTTTTCATGAAGCCTTTCCAGCTGTAAAGACTCTCCTCCTCAAGACTACAATGAAATCAGTTTGTATATTTTCTGTGCATGCTCATATATGTTCACGTTGTCTCCCCCATAAGAATAGAGGCTCCCTCTTTCAATCTTGCCTTTGGATCCCCAGTGCTTAGTACAGTGCCTTGTACATAATTGGCACTTAGTATATGCTTACTAATTAACTGAATGAGAATCATCAAATTTGTTTCATCTCTTTTATTCATTGATTCTTTTAATTTTGAGTTTCCTTCAGTAGTTTCTGCTCCTGGTTGCCTTAGCTAACTTCATGATTTTGTCCACTGGTGCCTTGCTTATTGGAATAAAATTTCAGAGTCTTTCCCAAACTAGAGGCTGAATGTGCAAAATTTTTCCAGTTTTTGGCCTTCATCTGTTACCTCTCAAAAGATCTTGCTATGATTTCTCTGCTTGTTAGTCTTTTCACCTCTATCTCCTCTCAAATTATTTTGGATTTATTTTATGTATATTTCTAATTTACTTAACTGTGTACTGGTTCTCTCTCTCTCTTTTTCTTCCTCTCTCTCTCTCTCTCTCTCTCTCTCTCTCTC
>NW_025356811.1:0-3185 GCF_016433145.1 Gracilinanus agilis | reverse complement strand
GTCCTCCTCATCCTTCTCCTTCTCCTCCTCCTCCTCCTTCTCCTCCTCTTCTCCTCCTCTCCTCCTCCTTCTCCTTCTCCTCCTTCTCCTTCTCCTCCTCTTCCTCCTTCTTCTTCTCCTCCGCCTCCTCCTTCTTCTCCTTCTCCTCCATGTCCTCATCCTTCTTTTCCTCCTCATCCTCCTCTCCCTTTTCTTTTTTCCTTCTCCTCCCTCAGGGCTTTCTATTAATTAACTACCATTTCTTAAGTAACTACTGGGAGTCAGGCATTGTGCTTTGTGTTAGGGATACAAAGATGAAAAAATCCCTTTGCTCTTATAGCATTTGAGTTGAATTCATTGTAAAGCATGAGTCCTCTGTTAGATTTCATTTGTGGCTATAATTAGATGTAGGAAGATGCAAACAATGTATTTTACTGTGTGTGAAAAGAAATTTTCCCTGTTCCATAGTTGAGTTCTCTTTTTAACCTGAACTAAAGGTTTTTTTATTTAAAGAAAAAGACAAGCATCTCATAAATTCAATACGTATGCCTTGAAACTCAGAAAAATTGTCAAAAATTCATTTTACAAGCTTGAATCCTTTGCAATAAAACTACTTTCAACTTCTACAGAGACAAATGATATCCACATTGGTATGGTAAAGATAAGCCGTATCAAAGAAGGTGCAGTGTTCTATAAGTAAAGCAGAATTGCTGTAACTGCAAAGAAACATGAGTTCTACAATTTTAAAGACATCTCCATCCCAAATGTTCATTGTGCCTGACCTGTGGTAGAACTTTCCAAGCTCATACTGCCCTGATCAGCCATAGCCAGAGACATTGTACGTTGACTCCAACATAGTGATGTCATTTTACTCCTTTTCAAATGCAAAAGAGAGCAACCAACAACCAACTACTACAAAAAGTGCTGCTTCGAATATCCCGATATATATGTTTATATATATATATATATATATACACATACACATATATACATGCACATATATGTACACATGCATATACATGTGTGTATGTACACACGCATATATGTATATATAACTTCTATTATAGTCTTTTGACTTTCTTAGCATACAAATCCAACAATAGGATTGCTAGATCAAAAAATATGATAAATGTGATTACTTTTCTTACATAATTCCCAGCTAATATCTAGAAGAATTAGAAAAATCTCCAGCTCTAGCAGTACTGCAATAGTGTGCTTTTTTTTCTATACTGACTACTCTAATTCTTTGTCATTTTTGTTGATTTTCAGGACATGAGGTAAAACCTCATCCACCTTGATTTACATTTATGTTACTATTAGGGGTTTGGAGGGTTTTTTCAAGCAGTCACATATATTTTGCAGTCCTTTTGAAAACACTGCATCTTCTTTGGTACTGTGTCTCCTGGGGAATGGTCAGAATTCTGGATTTGGCATTAGAGAATCTGTGTTTAAATTCTAGCTCTTCTACTTACTGTGCAACATCTGGAAAGTCATCTTATGTCTCCAGGCTTCAATGTTCTCAGTCTATAAGAGAAGGAATCACCTCTCTTGTCCTTCCAATTGTATATTTACAATTTTATATCTACAAATCAGAATTTTACTGTTTATATAGTACTTCATGCAACTATTTTACCTCCCTATAATTATTCTCATTTTATTTTCACTGATTTTAATAAAAGTTTTCAATTGTATGAGATAAAAAATTGTCAATGCTGTCTTTTAAAAAAAATCTCCTATGTCTTTTGTTTTGTTAGAAATTCTCCCCATGAAATGTAGCAAAATTGAGACACTAATACACTGCTGGTGGAGTTGTGAATTAATCCAATCATTCTAGAGGGCAATCTGGGATTATACCCAAAAGGTTTTAAAAGAATGCCTGTCCTTTAAAGGATCCAGGCATACCACTGCTCTTTGTGCTGGCAAAAAATTGGAAAGTGAGGGTGTGTCTATCATTTGGGGAATGGCTGAACAAATTGTTGTATCTTATGGTTATGGAATATTATTGTGCTGAAAGGAATGATGAACTGGAAGACCTCCAAGAATTGATGCAGTGTGAAAGGAGTAGAACCAGGAGAACATTGTACACAGAGACTAATACAGTGTGGCATAATCAAAAGTGACAGACTTTTTTACTAGTAGCAATGCAATAATCCAGGACAATCCAGAGGAATTTATGAAAAAGAACACTATCCACGTCCAAAGAAAGAACTGTGGGAGTAGAAAAGCAGAAGAAAAACATGACGGATCACGTGATTTGATAGGGTTTTAGCATTGAAAGATCACTATACTGCAACTATTAATAATACAGAAGTAGGTTTTGAACAATGATACATGTATAACCCAGTGGAACTGCTTGTCAGCTCCAGGAGTGGAGAGGAAAGAGGAGTGGGAAAAATTGCAAATAATATAACCATGGAAAAATATTCTAAATAAATAAATAAATTTTTAAAAATTCACCATAACCATGGTTGTCAAAAATATTCTCTCCCATTCTCTTATTTTTTAATAATCTACAAAAATGTAAAATAATAATGTACATAATAATTACATGATAAAGTACCCTTTAACACTCAAGTAAAATATTCATTTTGAGCTACGTTTGATGTATGGTGTAAGACGTTGATATAAATCTCTTTTTTGATTAATTCCTTTCCAAAGTTTCTTTTCGGAACTTCTTTCCAAAGTTTATATCAAAAAGGAAAGTCTTTCCATTAATAATTTAGGCATAGCCAGGACTAGATGTCCAATGAAGTTCCTTTCTACTTTAAAATAGAAAAATATCAGGACATCTTGGAAACATACTTCCATCTTTAGTCATAAGATGTCCTTGAGTCCTATCTGGCCTTACCTGGGCTTTTAGGATATCACCTGACCAAAAAATATTTAAATAATAAAAAATAATTAGAGCTGTGCTACCTGAAGTCTTTGAAGTCAGGTCATTAAGTTCTGACTTTAGCAGTAAATGGCAGAACGGAATGATGCCTAATTAAATAATCTTTCTTGATTGTAAGAAGACTTCAAAGGAAACTAGGAGGCAACCAATCAATGCTTTCATTTCAGCAGACATAAACAAAAACAAGGAAAAGTTCTTGAGTTCCAGGGAATCAACAGCACCTGGCCAAGGTATATAAAGGGGCCAGCATAGAACAGGGCATCTAGATCTGAAAAACCAATTCCTCCTTACCACCCAAACCAAACCAACCATC
>NW_025356810.1:0-5298 GCF_016433145.1 Gracilinanus agilis | reverse complement strand
ATATATATATATATATATAAAGTTATTGGTGGCTATGTATCTTTCAGACTCTAGAGCTCCAGAAGGGACTATGATGAGACCAAAAGCAGAGAAAGAAACTGAGAGTATGTTTCTTAGCCACAGGAAAAGGGCAGTGAAATTCAACAACTGAATAAACTTGCATGAAGGGAAAAGATACTGGGATTGGTTATGGTGATAAAAGATAAAAATAAAATATTTTCTGCTGGTAAGGAAATTACATGTATAAGTAAATATGGTTAACTTGAGGGTAATTTAGAACTGAACACAGGTGATGGGAAGATCAGGAAAGGAAAATAGAGGAGGGAGTATGTCAGTTGTACTTTGAAGAAAGGAAAGATTTTGAGAGGTGAAGATAAGGAGATAATACATTTCAGGTAATATGGATGACTTCTACAAATATTAATAGTCTGGATTTGGAACAATGAATTAAGAGAACTAAGTCCAACTTGGGCTAGATTATCTTACTTTGTCTATCCTCCTCCTGTTCTTTACTTTCTGGACTTTGAAACCATTTCCCTTTTTCTGTTGTCTGATTGGTTGGACAGTTACAGAGTAGATTTAAAAGTAATGCTAATCAGTAAATATATTGGTTTCTCATAATTGTAGACCTGAACAAGACTCCCAACCTCAATGTTCCTAGAAAGTGAGCACTTCATAGTTTACTCCTTTAATATTTGGTGCCCAGAATTAACGACCATAGTCTAGAAGTGATTTGATGATGACAGAATAGTAAGACTGTCACTTCCTTCCTCCTGGATAATGTGTCTATTAATGTATCCTGTTTTCACTAGCTTTCTTGACTGTCATTTGACTCTGTTGATTCATCTTATACTGATGCTCTGAGATCTTTTTTTTTCCTTCCAAATACCATGCTGAAGAGACATACTTTTTCCACCTAATATTTTTGAAGGTGAATTGAGTTTTTGATTCTATACAAGACTTTATATTTACCTCTACTATATATATCACTTAGTTGAATTTGGTCCTATATTCTAGTTTTTCATTTAATATCATGATTTTACTATCTAGTGTGCTAGTGGTCCCTTTCATAAATAATCTCTTAATTTGAAAAAAAATGCCCTATGTGCCATAATTTTCAAAAAGCGAAACATTAGAGGTTAAAAACAGGTCAGAGGACATTAGAATGGAGTTCTCCTTCCAAGATGATTTAAAAACATTATTACTGTGTGGGTTTAGCTACTTCCAACTTTCAACTACTGCCAAATCTATTAATTATATTATCATTGAATTACATCTCTCCATTTACCCAAGAATTAAATGACATACTTTACTTTACTAAAAGTTGCTGCTTTGAATCAATAAAATAATTGTATACCAGTGTTAGGGAACTTACTTGCTGTCCTTTGCATATAACACTCCATCTTTCTCACCCCCTCACCTTTGCACTGACTATTCCCTTTACCAGAAATACTTTCCTCCTCATTTCTGCCCCTAAGATTTTCTTAGCTCCCTTTAAGAATCTGCTTAATCCTCATTCAAAACATCTCTTGTGATTGGGCCTGACTCTATGCTACATAGTAGGCATACTAACTATATACTATGTATGAACCACACTCAGATAAAATCACATATAAACCCACCTCCACAATAGGATAATTATTATTTTTGTTATGATACCTATGCAAATATTTCCCCCTTGTTGCTAAGAATCAGATCCAAAACAGAAATCTATTTTATTGGATCCTTCACATTTTGAAAGATGAAGTTATCATTAAAGCGAGTCAAGAAATTATTAGATACTTTGCTTTTGGCACAGAGAGAGCTCCAGCAGATGTCTAGATAATTGAAATACCCCATAACTATTACAGTGTGTCTCTATGCCAGACTTGTGATCTATTTTCCAAACTCCTTAAATGCTTCCACTTTTTGTCCAGGTGGTTGCTGCCATACAATATCCATTTTATTTTTGTCTCTGATGGTCTTTACTTAAATACTCTATGTGATGGTCAGGTTTCTGAATTTTTGCACATGAGAGTCTCTCTTGCTAGGACACACAATCTACTTTTACCTAGTAGATTTCTTTTAAATGTTATACCCTTTTAGAGTCATATGCTTGATAGACCTCTTCTCGCTACTTCATTTTGCTTGCTCCCTCGCTATACTTTGTTCATTACTTTGTAGAAGTCTGCAAGCTTAAGGTTCATTAATGGATACTTTCTTGAATTGTGTTTCCTGTAAACTTCTAGATTTCTCTTTTATTCTTCTCTCTGCAGTGTAATTACTTTCTAAGGTATGTAGCCCAATGGATATGTCCATCTTCCTACTTCTTTTCCATTTAAATCCCTTTTGTTTAGATTTGTAAGATTCTATAAGATAATTCTTATGAACTCTTATAGAACAGAAGACTTAAATTCCTAATGAAGAGTCTATCATTTCTACATTTTAAGCCATGTTCCAAAATCTCATATTTCATCCTGAGATATCAAGTAATTGTTCATTTATTAAAATTTTCTTCCCCCTCCAAGATCCCTGACTTTGATATGCAGCAGTGATGAAAATGCCACTTATGTCTATAAATTCTTTAGATTCTTCCCTAGCATTTTGTCATTTTTATCAATGCTCTCTGAGAGTGATTTTTTTTGCTTCAAATTCTTATTTGTTACCATCAAAAATGACTAGTAGTTTTCCTGTTTGGAAGATCTTGGGTGAGGGGTATGAGGCATACTCTGGCATGTCATGGATGTATTACCCAGGTAGTATCATACTGTTCTATTATTGTTATCAGGTTAAAAAATGGGTAGAGGGGATACTTTTGTGCAACTCAGCAGATAGACACAAAACACCATGACTCTTCTTCCTTTCTTTGAAATCTTACTGGATGATCTCTAACTGGAGAATAGCTTTGGGAACACAAGATCAATCCTTGAGTGAGTCCTTATTTTCTTTTCAAAGTGTACAGCTTCATCTTCCTGACAAAGAACCTGATATCTGTTCTTTTTTTTTTTAACTACAAATATCCAAAGACCTTATTTTTCCCTTTTCTCTTCTATATGAGGGATGCAGTTAATACTCAAAAGTCTGTTGTTCTTCACTTACCTGGTATTGACAGCTCCAAAGAGCTATTCTGTTCTTTCCTCTCCCTGCCTCTCCTCCTTTTCCTTTCCTTTTTCTTCTCCTCTCCTCTCTTTTCCCTCACTCTGGTTTCAAAAAAAGATCTACTGGTGTAAAGTATACCTTTATATTAGGGTTGAAACAAAAAAAATCATATTTCTGACCCAAAAGCCACAGAAAATACAAATAATAAAAAAAAAACAATCACCTGTTAATAGTCACATTGTTCTACATAAGATATTTTTAGCTAATAACCTCAAGGCCTGAACAACAGAATATAAGCAAAATTCTGAGAAACAAAATGCTTCAACTATCTTTTCCTTCAATGAGGCATTTTTTTAAAAAATTGAGATGGGTTTTTTCTCATTTCTGCTTTTCAAACTGTCTATGACTATCCAAGCAAGGATGCATTTCTTATTTTTCTCATGCAACTCCATTCCTATGTTTTTTCTATAAATCAAATGCTT
The DNA here is from genome assembly GCF_016433145.1 of Gracilinanus agilis. Classification (NCBI taxonomy): domain Eukaryota; kingdom Metazoa; phylum Chordata; class Mammalia; order Didelphimorphia; family Didelphidae; genus Gracilinanus; species Gracilinanus agilis. Next base: position 1,738 of record NW_025356810.1, on the reverse strand, counting down.
CAACTACAAAAAGGGGATATTACCTTTATATCATGTGTATACTAGGGTATATATGTTTATATGTATATACATGTGTATATATTCATATGTGCACATGTATGTGTATATATCCTATGTGTGAGAGCGAGGAGAAAAAAGTATGGTTATTACCATGCCATTTTATTTAACCTCAAACCTGTGAAGTTTTCTCTTTATATATAATGCCCAAATTAATAATATTACAGAAATAAGCACACAAAAACATCTTTCTTCCAAACTGTTCATAATCATAGATATGGCATTAAGCACAGTAGCTGCTAGACATAGAATTAATATCATGTGGTGTCACATACATGGGGTCTTTAATGTACAAAGAGACATAATTCATCCTTTTCATTTCTCCTGATTAACTCTGTTTTTAAAGCAAAAGCAGGTCAGATTATCTGACCAAGAGACAATATAAAAAATGGCATTTGTAATGAGACCACAACATGGTTTTCTCAGGCTAGGATGAGACTACTTCTATGATATGGCCTTGGCACAACCCAGTGGATTTCAAGGTACCTTATTCTAAAGATGAGAAAATATCATTTTAGTTGTATTATCCTCTTTACTTGATGGAGGCAGCCCTCTAAATCATCTGCTTTTATAGCTAGAAATAATACATAGAAAACATGATAAGTGAAACAATGATTAACCCCTAGAATTATTTATGCTGTGTCATTTATATACATATACTGAAAAACTGGAAAAGTAATTTAGTTTAGCATGCATTATTTGTAATTTTCTACATTCAGAAGATTAGCACAGTGGCTTTTTAAGTGGTATACAACCATAAATCTGCCGTACCATTTTAATGAAAAATTGAAGTAAAAAATTTACATCCTTTTTTAAAAACTTAATTTACATTGATGCAAAATAGGTCAGTGTCAGTTTCTTGCCACATTTTGGGGAGGGAATTGGCCCTTAGCACTGAATTTTTTTGCAGATAATGGCTCATCTAATAGAGCATTAGTAATTCCCTCAAAAGAAATTAAGCACTTGGGTGGAGTCAAATTGGTATAATAAAGGCAGAGCTTCTCTTGACTTTTCCCAAATTTCCCTCCAAACAACTTTGAGATAATGTTTCAGAATGAATTCTGGGGTGGCAGCACCCACAAAAAAAGATGGAGTGAAACAATTTTCCTCCCCATGACAACTTGGAACTTCTGCAAGAAAAGTATGTCTTAGAGGGATAAGAGTGGAATAGTCTTACACAGGTTGTACCCGAGCAAGCAAGCAGCAGGCTTTGGATGATATGGCAGAGGGGAGTGAATCATAAATAGCAGCTTCTGGAGTTCTCAGCCCACAGAATGTAAGGGAGACAGACCACTGGTCAGAAGGAAATTAGAGAAGACCAACCCATTTCCAGCACTAAGTTCAGAACTCTATTGTACTACCCATACATAGTTCTAGGACCCAATCCCAGAGTGAGGAGGAAGACTACCACATTATAGCACATGGCCACAATGGAAGGGAGACTGTTGTCCCAGTTCCAAGGTAGAGTGGTCACTCCCAAACTATAGTACAGGCCAGAACAGCATGCCTCTCCATAGATCATACTATTATCAAAAAACTGAAAACTTACATATCTCAAGAACAACTTTGAAAATAGCTGCATTAAGGGGGGGAGGGAAGCAGAAACTAAAAAAAGTGTACCCCTCTACCGTAAGAGCAGAGTCCAACAAAAACATAAAGTTAGAAATTAAGAAACAGGGTG
>NW_025356809.1:0-1176 GCF_016433145.1 Gracilinanus agilis | reverse complement strand
TCCTTCCTTCCTTCCTTCCTTCCTTCCTTCCTTCCTTCCCTCTCCCTTCCCTCCCTCCCTTCCCCGAGGGTTCAGGCCTTGACGGTTGCTTCTTTGGGTTGGGATGACTTGGGGCCGGGGTGGGGCACATCGGCTAGCTTAGCCCTAGGCGGGCGGGATGGCCCTCGGGCTCCTCGAGCCTCCGGGATTTCGGGCTAACTTGAAGCCCTGGACCAGGAGGCGAGGGTGGCTAGGAGGAGGGCCTAAACATCTGGCCCGGCTGGTGGAGAGCCGACCTTCGGGGTCTCTTTAGAAAGCGGATGGGGCCGCGCAGGAAGGCAAGGAGGGCCTCTCCTCCCGCCGCCCAAAGCCCCTGAGCTTCTGCTTGTCTTTTGGCGCAGCGCGGTCCCCTCTCACAGCGGAGGCCATTCGGTCTTCCCAGGAACTCGCCAACGCTCCGCTTCCTTTCACTTGCAGAGCTGCCTCGGGGAGCGAGGAGAGCGGGCCGAGCTCCGGGAAACAGCGTCATCTATGGACAGCCCCAGGGGCTGCCCGCACTGAGGCCTGGGGCAGGGAATGCGCAGGAGAGTCCACGCGCCTAATGAAAGGCCAACTTTCAGCTTTCTCTGGGTCCCTCTAGCTGGGCCTAAACAAACACCCCCAGGGGAAAGCTGGGCGCGCGGAGTGGAGGAAGCAGCCTGTGGACAAAGAAAGGGGTGCCTTGTAGGAGCAGCCCGAGCACCTGCTGCCAGCTCGGCAGATCCAAGGGGAACCGGCAGGGATTCCAACAGAGGTCACCAGCCTTTGGGGGCCTTTTCGGGCAGGGGATGGAATCTCGGGCCAGCAGAGAGTAGGCCTGAGCGGAGCCGTCACCCGGCCAAACTCAGAAACTTCTAGGGACCTTCTGAGTCCACACTGGCCTCTGGGGCCCGCCAGATCCAGAACCCGCAGCGTGTCCCAGGGCTCCACAGGCCACGTGCACCAGAGCCCCGAAAATCACACATAAAGCGACCCTCCCAAGAGAAGGAGGAGTGGGGAGGAGCGTGAGAGTGAGTGGGGAGGCCGACAGGCAGAGACAGGCATAGGGAGAGAGATTGAGAAGAGAGACAAAAAGAGGAAGAGGAGGAGGAGGAGGAGGAAGAGGAAGAAGAGGGGGAAGAGGAGGAGGGGGAGAAGAGGAAGAAGAGGAGGAGGGGA
>NW_025356808.1:0-3497 GCF_016433145.1 Gracilinanus agilis | reverse complement strand
GGGCGGGGCGGGGGGAGAGCGAGAGGCCTCGTCGGCGTTTTGTGGCTTTTACTCCATATACGAAAGAAGACGAAACATACAAAGTCTCTGTACAGCTAAAATTCAACAATATATACAGAAAGTTCCTCGTTCCAAGCGTCCCGGCAGGCTGCGGAGCCCAGAGGAGTCGCGGCAGCCTTCCCTGCCCGAGCCTGGCCTAGGCACGGGGCGGCAGGGGGTGTCCGTGCACTGCCCTCCGCTTTTCTCCCGACACCGGGGCTTGGAGAGCGGGGCGGGGCGGGGGACCGAGGAGACCGGGGCCGGGGCTGGCCAGCGGGCTCTGCCTGGCCGCGTTCCCGCTCAGCCCGCTTGGAGCACGCATGCAGCTCCCCCCACCCCCTCCTTCGGGCGGGAATGGGGGGAGGGGAGAGGGAGGGAGGGGAAGGCCGCGGCCGCCTGTCCGGGATCGGCAAAATCCCCCCGCACGAGGAGTGCGTGCGAGCAGCTTCTTTCGGGGTCCGCTTAAAGCAGCGAAAACCTGGGCGGGGTAGCGGAGGGCGAAAAGGCCTGGAGCCCGTCTCTGCCGCCGGGGAGGAGCGCGCAGAGCCCGGGCTCTCCCCAAGGTTCCAGCCCCTTCAGCCAGCGAGGCTGCTCCGCGGGGGAGGCGGGAGGGACGGGGAGGGAGAAAGGGAGCAAAGCCAAGCCGGAAAGGCCGGGCGGCCTCCAGGTCCCCGCCGAGCCCTGCCGCTCGCCTGGCACCGCTGGGGCGGGCCGCGGGGTCACATCATCTGCGGTCTCTGCATTGTGTCTTGGTGTGGAGAGGAGTACCAGGGCGAGTAGCCCGGCATGTAGCTGCTGGGGGGCATGTTGACTCCCTTGGCCGAAGCGGAAACGTCCCACACGGGAGGCAGGGCCGGAGAGCGGGGAGACAAGGCCGCCGAGCCCGCCAGGGGCTCGCTCTCGTGGGGGTTGCTGCCCTGCTTCAGCAGCTTCTTGAACTTGGAGCGCTTGTTCTGAAACCAGATCTTCACCTGGAAACAAAACGCAGGAGTCACCCAGAAGGCAAAGCGAGCAGCCCGCCGGCCCAGCTCTTGGCCGAAGCCCCCCCGCCAGGTGGGCAGCCAGGTCCTTCCGAAGAGCCTGGGAGGGCCAGGGCTCTCCCCATCCCCAAGGGTGTGCCCACAGCGGCCAGCGGGGCCGGCGAGCCCTGGCAGAGACTCATCCTCAGCCCCGGGGCCTCCTCCGGGCACCAGCGCTGCCACACCTCGGGGTCAGGGAGGCTGGGGGGGGGGGGAGGAGCGGCGGCCCTAAGCTTGGTCATTCCCCGGTGACAGCGCCGTGCTGGCTGGGACAGCCCCGGGAAAGCTGAGCTGGAGGAAGGCCCTGAAGGGCGGGTGTGGGAGAACGAGCGTCTGGGTATGGCCAGGCAGGGCCAGAGACGATCTGGACACACGCAGATACCATTGTAGAAACGGTGCCAGACGCGAGGACAGGCCTGCGCCCATTTAACCCCCATTCCCGCCTCTGCTCTTTGTCTCCCGCCGGACACCCACCCGATACACAGCACGTCTAACCCCGGCCCCAACCCGAGCAGAGCTGGGGAGCCAGCCAGGCACCTGTGGCCGGCGTGGGGAGGCCTCAGCGGGCCTCGGCCCAGGCGCTTTCAACCCGGTTTCTGCAAAGCCTCTAGCCTCGCCCTAAGGATCAGCCCCAGCGGCCCACTGGCCTTCCTGTGGCTGCTGCCTGATCCGCGGGAGCCGCCCTGGCCCGCTGCTGGCCTCTTTGGCCCTCTCGGGTGCTCTCTGACCCGGCAGCGGCCTGGCACCTCTGTCCTGGCTCTCCTGGCCCAGGACTCCTTACGTTCCCCTCTGATGTGCCCCCTGGGCACCACGAGGAGCCCTGCCTGCCCGGGGCCTGGAGCAGCCGCCGTTGTCCCCCTGGAGACTCCTCAGCAGCCCCGACGCCTTTCTCCCTAGGAAAGGGGATTTGCACCCTACCTGGGCTTTGGGAGGGAAGCCCGGCCCGGTGGGAAGCGGCCCAACTTCAACTCCCTTCCTCCCTCCCGACTCGGCGCAGAACCGGCCTACTCCGGGCCGCCAAGCGGAGCCTCCTGCCCCCTGCTCTCTGCTCTGCCTCGGCGGCCTCCGGCCCGTCCCTCCACTGCAAGCCCGCTGAGTAACAGTTACTCCGGGGGTGGGGGTGGGGGAGCGGCCGGAGGGCTCACCCGGCTAGTCCAGCCTCGCTCCTCTCCGCCGCTCGCGGGCGTAAATCTTCCCCAGCAGCCCGGGCCGAGGCCCCGGCGGCGGGGAGGGATTCTGGGGCGGATTACCTGGGTTTGGGTGAGGCCCAGGGAAGCGGCGAGCTCGGCCCGCTCGGGCAGCGCCAGGTACTGGGTCTGCTGGAAGCGGTGGTTCAGAGCCTGCAGCTGCAGGCTCGAGTAAATGGTCCGCGGCTTCCGAATCTTCTTCCCTTTGCCGTTGAATCGGATCTCCCCGTTTTCGATGACCGTCGTTTTCTGTTGATCTGGAAGCAAAGGGAGCGGTGAGAGCGCCCCGTGGGAGGGACGCCCCCGGGGAGCCAGCCCGCCCGCCCTCCCCGCGGCCTCCCCTAGCCCCAGCCCGGCTAGAAGAGCCAGTCCTTTCGGCGGCTGCGTCCCGGCCGCCCGGGGAGCCTGTCGCTGCCCGCTGCCAGCCTGGGCTGGGGGTGGGGGGCGCGCGGGAGGCTGCCCAGATGCCCAGCGGAGAAGAAATCTGGCTCGGGCTCAGGGAGCTCGGACGGCAGAAGCCACGGCAGCGCCCCCCCCCCCGGGCCCCCAGCCCAGTCCTAGGGGAGGCCCGGCTGCAGGGCGCCCACGGCGGGGAGGGGAGTTCACCCACTGGCCGAGCCGGGCCGGGAGCCGGCTCGGAAACGCCGCGGGCGAGGCTGCCCTCAGGGGCTAACAAAGGCTCGGCGAGTCCGGGAGGGAGAGGGCAGATTGGCCACGAGCTGCGCCCTTGTGGCCTCCCCTCCCCGCTCCTTCCCTCCTCCGGATCTTCAGGGGCGGCCAGGCCAGGGCGTGCTCTGCTGGGAGGTTCGCTCCGCTTCCCAGGTAGGAGCCCAGGAAAGCCCGAGGAATGGGAGCGAGAAGGGAAAGGAGACCGGGGCCCGCGCCAGGCGAGAGCACCCTGGCCCGGTGCCCCAGCGGGACGGAGCCCTCCCCGACCCCGGGGTGCCGGGGCCCGGAGAAACGCGGAAGGGCCAGGCGGGAGCAGGGGAGAGGCCAGAGAGGGAAGAGCGGGGAAGGCCGCCGCCGGGAGGGCAGGCAGGGAGGCAGGCGAATGGTCCGAGGCGAGCAGGCGATGGGCCGGGGCTGGCCGACGCGAGAGTTCGGGGAGGTGCACCGGGCGCGGGGCTCACCTGGGTCGTCGGGCCGCGTCGGGCCGGCCGAGCCGCTGTTGTGATAGGCCTGGAGGTAGGGGCTGTGTTGCGAGTGGCTCATGTAGGGGTAGGCGGCGGCCAGCGAGCGGTGGCTGTAGGCG
>NW_025356807.1:0-2004 GCF_016433145.1 Gracilinanus agilis | reverse complement strand
AGTCTCAGGGCGCTGCTTCCACAGTCGTATACCCGTCTGCACTGGTTCCCCACTTAGGCTTAGTTCTGCCTCCACCCACGCCTCTACTCAGCCGGCACTCTGCGCGCCCAGCGTCCTGCTCCCGCGCGCGCGCTCAGATTTCGTGTGCTTTTTTTGACTTAATGGGGTCCTGAGTCTTGCTGCTGTCAGGAACAGGTCCCGGAGCTGCTGATGACTCGATGGGTGCCCCAAACTTGCTCTATTTCTTTTTAGCTGGGTTCGGAGCTATAGGTGAGTGTGGAGGGGGTGGGGGTGGGGCGGTTGCTCAGCTCGCGATTGAGTGAGTGAGAGCCCTTTTTAGCTTGGAAATGTCTCGATTCCACGTACCTTCCACGCTGTGCCCTGTTGTGGGGTTCCTCCGTTCGTCTGGACTTGTTTTTATGTCCCCTTGAGGAGTTTTGTATGTTTCGGTCAGGAGAGGTTAAGAGCTGCTTCTTACTCTGCCGCCATCTTAACCCGGAAGCCAGGACAGCTTTTTTTTTTAACCTTCTGTCCTAGAATCAAGGCCTAAGAGAGTAAGGGCCAGGCAATGGGCATTAAGGGATTTGCCCAGGGTCACCCAGCTAGGTCAGTTTTGAAACTAGGACCTCCCATCACCAGGCCGGGCTCTCAATCCACTGGGCCCCCTAGCTATTCTTTTTTCTTTCACACAAGACTCATAAATGCATACTGACAAAGTCTTAAAAATAAAATAATTAACTTCTATCATGTTCTTCCAGGAGATCGATATTTTGCCTTTTACTTTGGGGCTGCCCTCTCCCAGCCATTCTCCTCAAGGTTCGTGTCTCCTTAGCAAGCTATCGATGATCATATTTTCCCATGAAAAGTTTCATAGTACTTGCCAAAACTCCTACCACCAGTCAGCACCTACGGAGGCATCTCAGAAATCTTGAAGCTCAGAAAGATCACCTCTGAGTGTCACCAGTTTTTCAGGGAAAGACAAAGAAGAGGCAGCCAGTGGTCCCGGGTCACTTCCATGTGTGAGTAGCCATCATCCCTGCTATGGGGACGGGGATGGGGAATCTCCTTTCCCAGGGAGAGATTCCCTTTGTCTCAGTCTACTCAGGAGATGGGAGAAGAGAGCAAAGGACAGGGTCAGTCCTTTTAAGGTAAACTGAGTGAGCTGCTCTTCCCAACTTGGTGCTTGTTCCTCTGCTGCCATCACCAAGATGAAGGGATTGGAACATCATCCAAAAGTCCTTCTCGGGTGAGGATGGGTCTCCAGAACTGGCCAAGGGGGCCCAGCTCTGAACCATGCACATGGCCTTCAGACACCTGCTCCCACATTTGCTCAGTGGGATGTGCTGTAGCCAGATCAGATCACCAGAATATCTAGATTACACCAGATTCTATAATCACTCTGATTCTCCCTGTTACATCTGGATGGAGCCATAGGTGGGTGAAGTTAGTGAGAATGATTCCCTCATCCCAATAAATGACCCCACTTGTTTCCTCAGGAAAAAGAAGAGGTCTATAGCTATAGTTTTGTGTGAACATCAGAGTGAGACCAGGGTTGACTGAATAAAGGACTTGGAGGAGACAGATTATGACTCTGGATCCAGATGGAATGACAAGTAAATGCTATCAAATATTGAAATAGTAAATAATGCCATTGCTTTATAGAATTTTTTCAAAAATAGAAAAAGAAGGCATTTTATGGATCTCCTGTGAAGCAAAGGTAGCCTTGATACCCAAACCAGGGAGAGATAAGGCAAAGAAAACTATATAGACAAATGTCATTCATGAATATTGATGCAAAAATATTGACTAGCAAAGAGGTGATAATGATATATTTAAAATATACTGGGTTTACACCAGCAGTGCAGAGATTGTGCAATATAAGGAGAATGACAAACAATAGGTGATATGAGAAAGATAATGATCATATGATTATATCAATAAGTAAAAAGGCTTCAACAAATAAAGCATATATATATACATATATATATACACACACATATATAT
>NW_025356806.1:0-1389 GCF_016433145.1 Gracilinanus agilis | reverse complement strand
GAGATGGCTTGATTTTTTTGTACAATTGATTTAGCTCCTTGCATATTGGAGTAATTAGACCTTTGTCTGAGTTTTTTTGTTATAAAGATTTTTTCCCCAATTTGTTGCTTCCCTTCTAATTTTGGTAGCATTGGTTTTGTCTGTACAAAAACTTTTCAGCTTAATGTAGTCAAAATTATTTATTTTACATTTTGTAATTTTTTCTAACTCTTGCTTTGTTTTATAACCTTTCATTTCCCAGAGAACTGACAAGTATACTATTCTGTGCTCACCTAATTTACTTATAGTTTCCTTCTTTATATTCAAGTCATTTACCCATGCTGAGTTTATCTTGGCATAGGGTGTAAATGTTGATCTATACCCAATCTCTCCTATATTATTTTCCAATTTTCCCAGCAGTTTTTGTCAAATAGTGGGTTTTTGTCCCAAAAGCTGGGATCTTTGGGTTTATTGTAGACTGTCTTGCTGAGGTTGGTTACCCCTAGTCTACTCCACTGATCCTCCCTTTTGTCCCTTCGCCAGTACCATATTGTTTTGATGACTTCTGTTTTATAGTACAGTTTAAGATCTGGTACTGCTAGGCCACCTTCCTTCATATTTTTTTTTTCATGATTTCCCTTGATATTCTTGGTCTTTTGTTCTTCCAAATGAACTTTGTTATAGTTTTTTCTAATTCAGTAAAAAAGTTTTTTGGTAGTTTGATAGGCACAGCACTAAATACGTAAATTAGTTTGGGTAGGATGGTCATTTTTATTATGTTAGCTCATCCTACCCATGAGCCCTCAATGTTTTTCCAATTTTTAGATGTAGTTTTAATTGTGTGGAAAGGGTTTCACAGTTGTGTTCGTAAAATTCCTGTGTTTGTCTTGGCAGATAGATTCCAAAGTATTTTATATTGTCTAGGGTGATAATAAATGGAATTTCTTTTTCTAACACTTCCTGCTGTGATGTGTTGGAAATATGTAGAAATACTGATGATTTAGGTGCATTTATTTTGTATCCTGCAACTTTGCTAAAGTTGTTGATTATTTCCACTAACTTTTTAGTTGATTCTTTAGGACTTTTTAAGTAGACCATCATATCATCTGCAAAGAGTGATAGCTTGGTCTCCTCATTGCATTGCCTATCTTAATACTTCAATTTCTTTTTCTTCTCTAATTGCTACTGCTAGTGTTTCCCGTACAATGTTAAATAATAGAGGTGACAATGGGCATCCTCGTTTCACTCCTGATCTTACTGGGAATGCTTCTAACTTATCTCCATTGCAGATGATGTTTGTTGATAGTTTTAGATATATACCATTTATTATTTTTAGGAAAGGCCCTTCTATTCCTGAACTTTCTAGTGTTTTCATTAGGAATGGGTGTTGTATTTTGTCAAAGGCTTTTT
>NW_025356805.1:0-5507 GCF_016433145.1 Gracilinanus agilis | reverse complement strand
ATTTGGAATCATGCTCAAAGGGCTATAAAAGAATGTCTGCCCTTTGATCCAGCCATACCATTGCTGGGTTTGTACCCCAAAGAGATCAACAGACTTGTACGAAAATATTCATAGCTTAGCTTTTTGTGGTGGCAACAAATTGGAAAAGGAGGGTATGTCCTTCAATTGGGGAATGGCTGAACAAACTGTGGTATATGCGGGTGATGGAATACTATTGTGCTAAAAGGAATAATAAACTGGAGAAGTTCCAGGCGAACTGGAGAGACCTCCGGGAACTGATGCAGAGCGAAAAGAGCAGAACCAGAAGAACTCTATACACAGAGACTGATATACTGTGGTAAAATTGAATGTAATGGACCTCTGTACCAGCAGCAATACAATGACCCAGGACAATTCTGAGGGATTTATGGTAAAGAAAGGTACCCACATTCAGAGGAAGGACTGCAGGAGAGGAAACATATAAGAAAAACAACTGCTTGAATGCATGGGTCGGGGTGGACATGATTGAGGGTGTGGACTCGAAACTACCACACCAATGCAACTACCAACAATTTGGAAATTGGTCTTGATCAAGGACACATGACAAAACTAGTGGAAATGCGCATTGGCCATGGGTGGGGCGGGGTTTGGGGGGGGTTGAAGGGGAAAGGTGGAGCATGAATCATGTAACCATGTTAAAAATGAATATTAATAAATGTTAAAAAAAAGGATATGCAAAACAGACCTTCAAATCCACTTTTAAAAGACAAGTTCATTTGAGAGGCTAGATGCTCTCCATGACACAAAGTAGACAGAGGTGTGGAAGGGACAGAGAATATAAGGGAGACCTCTCCACAGTCCTCTCCTTAAGGCAATAGACTTTGTCTTTCCCTCAGGCTCTATCCATATGGTATGGGAAAGACTTATCTTTGATGAGTGATTTTATGGATGCAATAAAAATTAGGAAGTTTAGTAGTTTCCTACTTTATCAATTTTTGCTAGTTAAGAGCTAAGCTCAGATATTTCTGGGTATAGGTTATGAATGAAGGAATATAAGTGCTATTAGCCACCTCTAAATTTCGGTACAATTGGGCAAAGGTCCAGTTGCCCTTCTCTAGTTATGTGAGTCTCTCATTCAGTTCAGCCTACATTTACTAATGTAGCAGGAAAAATAAATCTTCTTCTTCCCTGCAGTACAGGGAAGAATATATAATTCCTCCTTCCAATTTCTCTTAGAGGTTTCTGAATGCAGATGAGAATAATTTGAATAACTCTGTTTTGGTGCCCAGGATGAAGCAATGGAAACTGAGAGTCATTTGGAGAGAGAAGGGCACTCCTCTAAATCCCTAGAGACACAAGGAAGTCTTAATGAAGAAGGAGTCACATTACCTTAGTGTTAGGTCCTTAATAAATGCTTGCTGATTGCCAGGGCAAAGAGGGTAATAGGTTACTATAGATTATAAAGATAATATGGGAGTTTATTCTCCTCTTTGGGAAAACTCATGTCAAAGGCAGGGGGTACAGCAACTGACACAATAATAGCTAAATTTTACCTAGAGGTATAAGTTTTGCAATGTACTTTATACATATTATCTTAACCGATTCTCAGAACAATCATGGACGATAGGTGATCCTATTCTCTCAATTTTAGGGATGAGGAACCTGAAGCAGAGAGAAGTTATAAATTACTTGTTCAGAATCAAACAGTGTAAGTATTTAAGTATTCAGCATTTCAAATCAGGTCTTCCTCACTGCCAAATCATTACTATATCCAGTGAGACAACTAGCTGGAACCTTGGGAAAGAGAAGAGTGCTGTCCTCTAGGGGCTGACAGAACTGCATAGCAAAAGGGAAATGAATCAATGATGGCGAACCATTGCCTTCTACAGATGGGGAGAATTGACTGGTGAACTCTGCTCAACATGAAAGCTACTAGAAGAGAGCAGAAAACTGAAAAGACAGGCATCACAGAAAGTAATACTGAGAGAGTGAAGCAAACTTCAGGCACACCTGTTTTGATGCTCTATATAACAAAGACATGTTATGAAGATTTTATAGATTTGGGGGGGGATGGAGTTGATACTGCTCAATAATGCTTTAGATTGAGACTAAAACAAATCCTTTTGACAACTCTTAATTTGAAAGACAAAAAAAAACCACCTTTCCTCACTCTGGTCCCACTGTAGCAGAAGAAAAGAAGTAAGTGAACTCTGGAACCTATGACTTTGGTTTGTGTTCTTCATAAAGCTTTCCAAAATGAGTTCCATTCATAGAATTTTAGTTGCTATAACACAAAAAGAAAGATGGGGATTCCAATTAAGTCAAGGTACAAAAATAATTTAGTAGGGAGCAGCTGAAAATCTAACACTGGGAAAAAGAAAAGGAAAGAAGACAAGTTAATGTTGGCATGGAGGGACCCTCCTTCTGCCCTTACAGCTTTTCCATGATGAGATGGTGAAAGCAAGACTGGAACTCTAGACAGATCCAGGCTCATGAAGGAAGGAAAGGGAAGCTGAGAGAATGACCAAAGCAGAGTAGTTGAAAGACAGGATTTCTTAGAGGAAGAATCAATGTTGGTGGCTAATCTTTCTTTAAAAACCCTTAACTTATGTTAATAACCAATACTGAGTATTGGTTCTAAGGCAGAAGAGTGGTAAAGGCTAGGCAATGGGGGTTAAGTGACTTGCCCAGGATCACACAGCTGGGAAGTGTCTGAGGTCAAATTTGAACCTAGGACCTCCCATCTCTGGGCCTGGCTCTCAATCCACAGAGTCACCCACCTGTCCCTGGTGAATAACCTTTGAAGAAATCAGAGACCAGCCTAGGTGCCTACGTCTTGAGTATCTGACAGAATACTAACCCTTAATATAGGAGGCCATTAATGAAAAAGCTTATAGGGGACATTTGTTTTTTCCCTGAAAGGAGGGGCTGATTGGGAACTTCTGAGTTGAAGCACCTAAACATTAAGAACTCCTAGATTTGGGTTTTCCCTAATGAGGAATTAAAGGATGCCTGGATTTCAGAGAAACTTCCAAGCTATAACTTGAATAGTAATCCTTATCAGTATATTTCATTGTATTCCATTGACTTCTGGTTCTCTGAATAAAACAATGTATACAGTCACACCCAAATTGTGTGGTTAAGTCCATTATGCTTGTGCATACTATTGAAGTGCAGTGAAATGCATTTGGAAAGATAAAGAACTAAGTCCTCCAGAGGTTGGTAGCTGAAGTCATTGAATCTAAAGTAATTGGATAAATCTTAAGACAATATCCCTCAACCAGGGATTGTTAACCATCCTTTATGTGTCATGGACTCTACAGCCAATCAATTAATCAATCAAACATTTATCAAGCATCTACTATATGTCAAGCACTGCCCTAACTGCTGGGGATATAAAAAGAGGCAAAAGTCCTTGACTTCAAAGAGTTTACAGTCTAATAGAGGACTTTAGAGACCTCTCCTCAGAATAATATTTTTGAATGAGTAAAATAGAATTCATACGATTATAAACAAAACCAATTTTTATTGAAATGTAGTAATTAAATTTTTTAAGTTCACGGATCCAAGCTTAAGAACTACCTTATGCAGAAAATGATAGCAAACACTTCCTGGTTAAGATGGCGGCAGAGTAAAAAGCAGTGCTTAACCTCTCCTAACCAAAACATACAGGACTCCTCAAGGGGACATAAAAACAAATCCAGACAAACGGAGGGACCCCACAACAGAGCGCAGTGTGGAAGGTACGTGGAATCTGGGCATTTCCATGCTTATAAAGGGGTGAAACAGCTCTCACTAAATCGCAGGCTGAGCAACCCCCCCTCCACACACATACACACCACACCACCTATAGTGCCAAAGCCAGCTCAAGAGAAATAGAGCAAGTTTGGGGCACCCATTGAGTCATTAGTAGCTCCAGGGCTTGTTCCTGAAAGCAGCAAGACTTAGGACCCCAAAAGGCTAAAGAACTCGCACGGACTTTGAGCGCAGACACAGAGAGCAGGCACGAGCGCAGGTGCACACAGGTGCGTGAACGAAGACTCTGAAACCCTGAGTGGGGAACCAGTGCAGACAGGTATACGACTGTGGAAGCAGCAACCTGAGACTTGTAAAGGAGCCTCCAGCAGAGGATCAAGGAAGGGGGCCCACCAGGGGACTTGACCTTGAGAAAAACCAGACCTGAGTCAGCGTGAGGATAAACCTGAGAATGGGCTGGGCTAACAATGGCAACCCAGAATCAGGAAGGCCAAAAGAGAAAGATTAACAATAAGAAGAAGAAATCTTTAACACTCAACAACTTTTACACAGAGAAAATCCAGACAATCAAGCAAACAGAAGAGGAGACCAAACAAACATCCTGACTCTCCAAAAATAATGAAAACTGGTCACAAGCTCTTGAAGAGTTCAAATATGAGATGATGAAAAAGTTGGAAAAGAAGTGTCTAGAGAAATGGGAAATAGCTCAAGAGGAAATCAGGCAAGAAAATAACAGTTTAAAAGGCAGAATTTTGCAATTGGAAAGTGAGGCTAAGAAATCAAATGAACTGATAAGCAAATTGAACACCAGAAATGACCAGATTGAAAAGGAAAACCAAAAGATCATAGCCTAAAAACCAAAAGATTATAGCCGAAAACCAGTCCCTAAAGGCTAAAATTGAGCAATTAGAAGCTAATGATCTCTCAAGACAACAAGAACAAATAAAACAAAGTCAAAGGACGGATAAAATAGAAGGAAACATAAAATATCTCAATGAGAAAGTGACAGACCAAGAAAACCAGTCTAGAAGAGACAATCTGAGAATCATCAGTCTTCCAGAAAAAACAGAAATTAATAGAAACTTGGACTCCATACTAAAAGAAATTATTCAGCAAAATTGTCCTGAAGTTCTACAACAAGAGTGCAATATAGACATTGAAAGGATCCATAAATCACCCTCTACACTAGACCCAGAAAGGGCAATGCCAAGGAATATAAAAGCCAAATTCAAGAGCTTTCAAATAAAAGAAAAAATCTTACAAGAAGCCAGAAAGAGACAATTCAAATATCAAAGAGCACCAATCAGGATCACACAGGATCTGGCAGCCTCCACGCTAAAAGACCTCAAGGCTTGGAATATGATATTTAGAAAGGCAAGAGAGCTGGGCCTTCAGCCACAGATCAACTACCCATCGAAACTGACTATATATACTTCCAGGGGAAAGTATGGGCATTCAACAAAATCGAAGATTTCCAAGTATTTGCACAGAAAAGACCAGGACTAAATGGAAAGTTTGATATCCAAATACAAAAATCAAGAGAAACATGAAAAGGTAAATAAGAAATAGAGAGAAAAGAAAGAAAACTCATAATTTTTAAATTTGCCTTTTTAAGGTTCTCATTAAGATCTAATTATCTGTATTCCTATGTGGAGAAATGCTATATATAATTCTCTATAGTGAACTCTATTCACTATTATAGTATTCACTATTATAGTAATCAGAAGAATAATTCATAGGGAGAGGGTGGAATACTAAATGGTCTAATATGA
>NW_025356804.1:0-6828 GCF_016433145.1 Gracilinanus agilis | reverse complement strand
ACTAAAGTGAATGTCTAAAAATGAAATAAATATCCCTAATGACTTTCTTCATCATCCTCAAACCCTTTCCTGGGTATCCCAAATGACAAATTGAGAATTTGGCAAGAGATGGAGTAAATGTAGCACCCAAATCCTGTAGCATGTTGGATACTGTAAAGAAAAAACAGTGGTAATGATAAAAGGGTTCTATTTTTGAAGTTGGAAGCCATTGGTTCAAATTCTAATTTTGACACACACTATCTCTGTGACCAGCTTGTCAAGTGACCAAACTTCCAAGAGCCTCAGTTTACCTATCTGTATAATGACTTCATTGGATTACATGACCTCTGTGCTTCATTCCAGATGATTATATGAGTCTATTACCTTATACTTTTGAATTTGTAAAGACCTACACATGAATTATCTCCTTGGGCCTCACAGCAACTATAGGATTTAGACACATAACACTTGGGTGGAAACTTACTGATGGTGATGAAAATATAGATAACAATTCATAATTTGCTGTCTTGTCTTTTTGCAACTCACAAAGCAGACTCACCTAATTAATATTCTAGGGATATAGTACACAAAGGGGAGACCATTTGGTGCCATCCATGGGCCATCCATGGTGCCAGCCAACTGTGTCAGAAGATATTCATTGCCAATGAGTAGTCTTTCCAATGGTTGCAGGATAGCCCACTCTTCAGTAGTCAAACATTCCAATTATACAGAAGAAAATGATTATCTACGTCTCTCTGCCAGAGTTCTACAAAGACTATAGGTGTAGTGGCCCGGCCCTAGGTTATATATATGTGCTGGTTCATTCTCAAAAATTATTTTAAAATAATTTTTATTTTTTAGAAAAGTTATCATGGTTACATGATTCATGTTCTTACTTTACCCTTCATCCCCCAAACTCACCTCCCCCCATAGCTGATGCGCATTTCCACTGGTTTTAACTTGGGTCATCTATCAAGACTTATTTCCAAATTGTTGATAATTGCATTGGTGTGGTAGTTTCTAGTCTACATCCCCAATCATGTCCACCTCAACCCATGTGTTCAAGCAGTTGCTTTTCTTCTGTGTTTCCTCTCCTGTAGTTCTTCCTCTGAATGTGGGTAGTGTTCTTTTCCATAAGTACCTCAGAATTGTCCTGGGTCATTGTATTGCTGCTAGTACAGAAGTCCATTACATTCTATTTTACCACAGTGTATTGGTCTCTGTCTACAATGTTCTTCTGGCTCAGCTCCTTTCACTCTGGATCAATTCCTGGAGGTCTTTCCAGTTCACACGGAATTCCTCCAGTTTATTATTCCTTTGAGCATGATAGCATTCCATCACCAGCATATACCACAATTTGTTCAGCCATTCCCCAGTAGAAAGGCATAACCTCGTTTTCCAGTTTTTCGCCACCACAAAAAGCTCAGCCATAAATATTTTTTGTATAAGTCTGTTTATCTATGATCTCTTTGGGGTACAAACCCAACAATGGTATGGCTGGATCAAAGGGCAGGCAATCTTTTATACCCCTTGGAGCATAGTTACAAATTGCCATTTAGAATGGTTGGATCAGTTCACAACTCCACAAGCAATGCATTAATATTCCAATTTGGCCACATCCCCTCCAACATTCATTACTCTCCCCTACTATCATTTTAGCCAATCTGCTAGGTGTGAGGTGATGCCTCAGAGTTGTTTTGATTTGCATTTCTCTAATTATTAGAGATTTAGAACACTTTCTCATATGCTTATTAATAGTTTTGATTTCTTTATCTGAAAATTGCATATTCATGTCCCTTGCCCATTTATCAATTGGGGAATGGCTTGATTTTTTTTTATACAATTGATTTAACTCCTTGTATATATGGGTAATTAGACCCCTGTCAGAGGTTTTTGTTATAAAGATTTTTCCCAATTTGTTGATTTTGGTTGCATTGTTTTTGTTTGTACAAATGCTTTTTAATTTAGTATATTCAAAATCATTTATTTTACATTTTGTAATTTTCTCTAACTCTTGCTTTGTTTTAAAATCTTTCCTTTCCCAGAGATCTGACAAGTATACTATTCTGTGTTTACTCAATTTATTTATAGTTTCCATCTTTATATTCAGGTCATTCACCCATTCTGAATTTATATTGGTGTAGGATATGAGATATTCATCTAAACCTAATCTCTCCCACATTGTTTCCCAATTTTCCCAGCAGTTTTTGTCAAATAGTGGATTTTTGTCCCAAAAGTTGGGTTTATCACACACTTTCTTGCTGATGTCACTCACCCCCAAGTCTATTCCACTGATCATCCCTTCTGTCTCTTTGCCAGTACCATATTGTTTTGACAACCACTCCTTTATAGTATAATTTAATATCTGGTACTGCTAGACCACCTTCCTTCATGTTTTTTTTTCATTATTTCCCTTGATATTCTTGATCTTTTGTACTTCCAAATGAACATTGTTATATTTTTTTTCTAATTCAGTAAAGAAGTTTTTTGGTTGTTTGATAGGTATGACGCTAAATAAACAAATTAATTTGGGCAGAATGGTCATTTTTATTAGTTAGCTCATCCTACCCATGAGCAATCAATGTTTTTCCAATTGTTTAGATCTAGTTTTAATTGTTTGGAAAGTGTTTTGTACTTGTGTTCGTATGATTCCTGTTTTGGTACATAGATTCCTAAGTATTTTATATGGCATAGGGTGATTTTAAATGGTGTTTCTCTTTTTACCTCTTGCTGCTGTGATGTGTTAGAAATATATAGAAATGCTGATGATTCATATGCTTTTATTTTGTATCCTGCAACTTTGCTAAAGATTTGATTATTTCTACTAGCTTTTTAGTTGATTCTCTAGGATTTTTTAAGTGGACCATCATATTGTCTGCAAAGAGTGATAGCTTAGTCTCCTCATTGCCTATTTTAAAGCCTTCAATTTCTTTTTCTTCTCTAATTGCTACTGCTAGTGTTTCTAGTACAATGTTAAATAATAGAGGTGATAATGGGCATCCTTGTTTCACACCTGATCTTACTGGGAAGGCTTCTAATTTATCCCCATTGCATATGATGCTTGTTGATGGTTTTAGATATATACTGTTTATTATTTTTAGGAAAGGTCCTTCTATTCCTATACTTTCCAGTGTTTTCAATAGGAATGGGTGCTGTATTTTGTCAAAGGCTTTTTCAGCATCTATTGAAATAATCATGTGATTTTTGTTTGTTAGCTTGTGATATGGTCAATTATGTGGATGGTTTTCCTAATGTTGAACCATCCTTGTATTCCTGGTATAAATCCCACCTGATCATGATGGATAGTCCTCTTGATCACTTGCTGGAGACTTTTTCCTAGTATTCTATTGAAGATTTTTGCATCTATATTCATTAAGGAGATTGGTCTGTAGTTTTCTTTCTCTGTTTTTGATCTCCCTGGCTTTGGAATCAGTACCATATTTGTGTCATAAAAGGGATTTGGTGGGATTCCTTCTTTGCTTATTATATCAAATAATTTGTATAATATTGGGATTATTTATTCTTTGAATGTTTGATAGAATTCACTTGTGAATCCATCAGGCCCTGGCAATTTTTTCTTAGGGAGTTCTTTGATGGCTTGTTCATTTTTTTCTGATATAGGATTGTTTAGGTATTCTATTTCTTCTGCTGTTAATCTAGGCAATTTATATTTTTGTAAATATTGATCCATGTCACCTAGATTGCTATATTAATTGCCATATAATTGAGCAAAATAGTTTTTAATGATTGCCTTAATTTCCCCTTCATTAGAGGTGAGGTCTTCCTTTTCATCTTTGATACTGACAATTTGGTTTTCTTCTTTCATTTTTTTTTTTATTAGATTGACCGGTACTTTGTCTATTTTATCTGCTTTTTCAAAAAACCAGCTTCTAGTCTTATTTATTAATTCAATAGTTCTTTTACTTTCAATTTTACTGATTTCTCCCTTGATTTTTAGTATTTCCAATTTAGTTTTCCTCTGGGGATTTTTAATTTGCTTGCTTTGAAGTTTTTTAAGTTGCATGCCCAATTCATTAATCTCTGCCCTCCCTAGTTTGTTAATATATGCACTCAAGGATATATATTTCCCTCTGAGTAATGCCTTAGCTGCATCCTACAGAATTTGATAGGATGTCTCATCACTTTCATTCTCTTCAATGAAACTGTTGATTGTTTCTATGATTTCTTCTTTAAGTGACTGGTTTTGGAGAATCATATTATTTAATTTCAATTAGTTTTTGATTTGCCTGTCCAAGTGCCCTTACTAATTATTATTTTTATTGCATTATGATCTGAGGTTACATTTATTATTTCTGCTCTTTTGCATTTGTTTGCAATGCTTCTATGCCCTATTACATGGTCAATCTTTGTGAATGTACCATGTGCAGCTGAAAAGGTGTATTCCTTTTTGTCCCTATTTATTTTTCTCCACATATCTATTAAATCTAATTTTTCTAGGACTTAATTCACCTCTCTTATCTCTTTCTTATTATTTTTTGGTTTTATTTATCTAGATCTGAAAGAGGAATATTTAGATCTCCCACTATCAAAGAACTCCCTAAGAAAAAATTGCCAGGGCCTGATGGATTCTCTTATCTGTCCCACTTTTTTCCTTGCTATGCTCATTTTTGGATTTAATGGTAACATAAGTGGAAAGATCACAGTAGTGAAACTATCCTGGCTCACTGGAAATTTCCTTTCTCTCAGAACCCTTTCTTTCCATGAAGCATATTCATAAAATACTTTAGTGTTAGAACAGGATTCTACATGAAGCGACTAATAGGATGGATGTCCTTTACTAGAGTCAAGAGAGCATGGCAGGTCAAGAACAGGGAGAGGGATCACTTGAGCACCTTGTCTTTTAATATTTTATATGACTCTACCATCAATCCAAGCTCATAACTAGGTGGTACACCCCACTACAGTGACATAGGTATAATTATTCCCATCATAAAAATTTGGAAACTATGACTCAGAGGGAACTTTTGTGAGCCTAGATCTTTCTGACTGAATCTGAAATTTTACTGATGATCCTACACGGTTCTCTGCCATTATAAAGTAGCATCATTGTTCCAATTGGGAATTGTAATCACAACCACTGTGAGATTTTCCCGAACTTGTTACTTTCAAATCACAACCCCTAAAAGAAAACCAAGTGAGCAGGGAGACCCTAGTGGATGAGATAGGACAAAGAATGTATTCAGTCATCTTTTTTTCCTTTTAGGTATTTAGAAATTCCATGATTACTTTCACACCAGTGAACTAGTCAGGAAAAATGATTTAGTTTAATGCAAGTGAGTTGAGGAGGAGCAGATGCAAGGAAATGAAAAATCAAACTAGAGCTTTAGGGGGAAACCACATACAAATTCTAATATGGGGGTTATTCAGAGGAAGGAGCAAACTATTCAGGGAAGTTGCTTGCCTAAATTCATTTTCTAGGTAAAAGGAAGAAAAATGACAACCTACAATGAAATTTCTTTGGGAATTTTCTTTTTGGCGGCTGAAGCACAACTCTGGCTTTTTTTCTCATTAAGGACAATGTGATATCCTCCAAATCTCTCAGACAGGTGTCCACTGACGGCATCTGAGAAATTAAAAAGAGAAGTTGACTGAACTATGAAAAGCTGGCTCCAGCCTGCTTCCAGAAGCCATGTCCATCAATGGGATTTTCAAATGTGAGCTTAGAAACCTGTGTGGGAGGAAATTAGGTGGGACTTCCCACTGCAAATTGACTCTAAAGAATTGTAGATTGATGTTAGGGAACACAGTGCAATGGACAGGGAGTTAGATGTCCTTCAAGGCAGAAAGACTCTGGTTCACCTTTTGCTCTGCCATCATCTAACTCTTATTATGAATTTACTATAAATTTATGCCTTTTAAAAAGGAAAGTTTCAAAGATCCTTTTCAGTATCACCCTCAACATTTTTATTTTTTAACCCTTATCTTCTGTCTAAGAATCAGTACTATGTATTGGTTCCAAGGCAGAAGAATGGTAAGGGCTAAGCAATGGGAGTTAAGTGACTTGCCCAGGGTCACACAGCTGGGAAGTGTCTGAGGCCAGATTTGAACCTAGGACCTCCTGTTTCTAGGCCTGGCTCTCCATCCACTGAGCGCTTACCCAGCTTCACCCTCACCCCCAACTTTTGATGAGGCTCCTGTGCATAGTATGGGAGGATGCCAGTGGCCTCATGGCTTCCTGGAATTTGGGGAGATTTTTGCCTCTTGTCCCACAGGACTTCTGACATCCCGAAAACTGGCCTCTGGCCTGTACTGTGTTCAAATCTGTCCAACCAGGGATACCCAAAAGGAAGGATGTCACTGGGTTAATAAGTGAGTGATCCAGAAAGCAGCAGTGCTCTCTTTAGACTTGCCTGGTGGGAAAGCTTGAGCAGGAAGCAAGAGGAGTGAATGGAGATGGGAAGTGAGCACTGAGCTCAGATTGGCCAGGCACCCAGCCATGTGATTAGGTGCCTTTTCTTTCTCTAACCCACTTTCACTATCTAATACATAATTTTAAATTAATATACAGTCTTCAAAGAATTTTAATCCTAACACTCTGTAACCTGAGGAAGACACATAATCCTCATACACCTCAAGCAAATAAGAAAATTAATGGCTAAATGGTTGCCAAGTTATACTGGGAGGGAAATTCCATATGTATGTGTATGAATGTCTACATATATATGTATATACACATTCATATACACACATACATATATACATACACATATATAATTTATATATATAAGTTGATAAAATATACATATAATTATATATTTAAATAGATATAAATATATAGCATAGATCAGATATACTATCCAATCTCTCACTCCCTATATATGTGTATAT
>NW_025356803.1:0-6089 GCF_016433145.1 Gracilinanus agilis | reverse complement strand
CTTCCTTCCTTCCTTCCTTCCTTCCTTCCTTCCTTCCTTTTTTCCTTCCTCTGCCCTGAAGAACTAAGAGGTTAGTTTCTTACCCAGAATCATACATCTGGCATGTGTCAGGGAATGGACTTGATTCTAAGTGGTTCTGATTTCAAGCCAGTTCTCTCTCTACTACCCAAATTTTCTCTCATGCTGCTGTCTATGATTTAATTAGTGTTTTTGACTTTTATATAGCGCTGTTTACTCATAGGGCATTTACAAGCTACTAAAGCAAGCATTTTTAACAGTTTGTGGAAATTGATATTCATGTGAATCTCTTTTTGGACTCTAGAACAACCATTAGGTTTTAAAGCCAAAACAACATAGGACTGAAGCTCTGGACTGTATCTTCCTCAAGCCCTGGGTAGAGTCCTCCCTCCTTTTGTCTACCATACTAGAAGAGTTGGCCCTGTGATATGCATTTGGTCAAAACAAATATGATCTGGCAAGAGGCCACAGTATAATGGAAAAGAGGAATTGAACTTATTCTATCTGCCTGCAAATGTATAAACTAAAAGCAATGAGTGCTAAGGTCTACTGTTGGAATTATAGGTTTTCTATTAATGCAAAGAAAACTTCTATGACTTGGAACGGGCTGCCTTGAGACATAGTGGATTTCCCATTACTGTGGGACTTCAAGGAAGGGACTTTAATTACTACATTTATATTTATAGCTACTAGGGAGTTCTTAGAACATATTAAATGAATAATAATAATAACTAACATTAACATGGGGCTCAATATGTGCTTACACTTTGCTAACTGCTTTACAATTTACATTATGTCTTTTGAGCTTACTACAACTCTGGGAGGTAGGTGCTATTATCATTCCCATTTTACTGATAAGGAAACTGAGACAAATAGGTTAAATGACCTGTCTGGTATCACAGAGCAAGTAAACATCTGAGGTGAAATTTGAACACAAGCTTTTTTAACTGCAGGCCTCTCTGTACCACCTAAACAGAAGAGGGTTCCATTGACATTTTAGCTATATTTGGTGACTTACGAGTTCCCTTTTAACACTGGAGATTCAGAAATAATGTGATCATTTATTTACTTTCTATGCATTTTAGTTTTATTTCCCTTACGTGTTTAAAAATGTGTTGAAAGCAAAGACTGTCCTACTTCTCTTGTAGTGCAGGGCACATAATAGGATTACAATAAATCCTGGCTGTTTAGTGACACAACTTATCTTGCCTTTACTTAAAGAGAATTCTGAAGGAATTTCAGTGTCTATCATAGTAATTGAAGGTTTTTGGAGGTACTAATTATATATATTTATTAGTCAAATAAAGATGTTTAATTTCAAATAGTTATTTGAGAGACTCCACTAGGATAACTTTCTCAACTATGCTATTTATACATAGCTAGAAGGTATAGGAGATAGCGTATTGAACTTGTGATCAAAAGACCTGAGTTCAAATTTTGCTCCAGAACTTTGTGATGCTAGGGAAGTCATTTAACCCCTATATGCTTCAGCTTCATCTTTGATAAAATGATAAAAAAAAATACCACTTATCTCTCAGGGTTGTTGCAAAGAGAAAATGAAATATTTGTAAAATATTTTTCAAGCCTTAAAGTACTATATAATTGCAAGCTGTCATCATTATCATGATTATCACTCCTTCCCTAGTCATTTGGATTACCATCTTGTTTATCATATGACTGTAATAATTGCCAAATGCTTTTCCCCTGAGTCTTTCCACTCTCCAATTCATCTCTTTTATGAATGCCAAAATGTTCCTTCTAATCCATAAGTCTGACTATGTCAGCATCATTGAAACTCAGAGTTGGAGCAGACCTCAGAGTCCATCTGGTCCAACTGGTATTTGGCAAAGAATTCCATCCACAACATAGCTTTCGTTTTGATTCAACATCTACCAAGTACCTAGGAGTGCAAGGCACCATGTGCCTAGTTTCTGGGGACATGAAGAGTAAAACAAACCAATTGGATCCTACCCTCAAGGAGTTCAGAGTCTACTATAGAAAGATAAGAAAAGAGAAAGCTTAAATATAATCTGTCAAGAGGCTAGTAGGAAAGTGGAAAGAGTTTCAAGTCAAAGTGAGTTCAACTCCAAGTTACACCATTTCCTACCTATATATGGCCCTGGTCAAGTCATTCAACCTTTGGTTTCCTTGTCTATAAAACAATGGAGTTGAACTAGCTGGCATAAAAATTTCCTTCCAGGGTAAAGCCAAGATGTTGACTTAGTGCTCTGAATCCTCCCAAAAATGTATTTTCAGCTTTAAATCTATGATCCATAGGTAGACGTGTACAGGATGTGACATATTTATGTCATTCTCCAGGCAATTGATGAAGCATAGAACACATTCACAAACATGAAAAGCAAAACAGGCTCTCACTATATAAAAATACTACAGGACTAGATCCTTTTGTTTTTTTCCTTCTTAATCTAAACAGCTTTGAATTCACCAAATATTGGAGTTTAAGGATACATAATATATATGTTTGTAATCATATATAAAAAGGAAGGAAGGAAATAATCATGTGTCAAATTCTGTGTTAAGTGCTTTCCAAATATTATCTTATATGATCCTAATAACAACCCTTTAGTTAAGTGCTTTACAAATATTACCTATTTTAACAACCCTCAGTTTTAAGTTGAGGAAACTCGGGTATATTGAGGTTAAATGACTTGTTCAGCATCACACAGTTAATAAGTGTCTGAAGCTAGATTTGATATGAAGTTTTCCCAACTCAAGGCATAGTATTTTGTCTGCTGAAACACCTAGTTTCTTTAAGGGGAGAGGAAAAGAGATAAGTCAATTGAAGAAGGGAGAAAAGGGAGAAGAGAGAGACAAGAGAGGAAAGGAGAAAGGATCTCCCAAAAAAACCTAAAAATCTTCATATGGATATTTTAATGATGTCCAAAAAATTATTGCCCTGCCTGGTTTGAAATAAATATAGAAAAATAAATTAATTTTAAAGAACTTAATAAGATGATACTATACTGTCATACTCTTCAAGCAAAGAACCAAATGTTCTCTGAAAAGCAGGGTTCCCAGCACAAATTCAGAATTTATTCAGAATAGTTTTTTATATTTATGTATATACGTAATATATATAATATTTAAAATTAATTATATACACATGTATCGAATTATTATATAATTTAGGCAATTATATAATTGACTGTTCTTAATAGGCAATCAGTATTTAGTTTAATAGATTGGCCAATAATAGAATTTTATATATTGTTATTATTTTCTTTGAAATTAACCAATTTTAGAATGGATTTTCAAAAATAGTTAATAAATATCAATATAATTGAGAATGACAATGATATATGTATCTGTTCTAGATAAACCAGTTTCTCAAAATTTGACCCTGAGTGGAAACCTTTGTATACAATATAATTCCCTGATTCAATTTCCTTTTTATTCTCACAATCATGTCAGTTATCTTATTTTGCCTCTTGGATAGACACATTTTAAGGAAGAATATATAAAAATAGATACAAAAGAATATATAAAAATACAAAAAAAATTATGCATCAACAAAAGGGAAAAAAGAGAAGGATTAATGGAATAGACTGTGGCTTTATTAGTGTAAGTGCTGGCCCCACCACCCTTGCACTGCAGCAAAAAAAAAGGGGGGTCTTCCCCATTTGTTTAATTTAGCTTATAAAGGATTCATAGATTTATTTCAGGTTAGAACCAAAATTAAAGATCATCTAGCTAAGATCCCTCAGTTAACTAAGCATGAAACAAATGCTTGGAAAAGTTGGTCAAAGTCAACCCATTTAAATTGACCTTTATGACATTTAGTCCTGGTTCACAAAATTTTATTATGATTAACATTATTCTGATTAAGATAACTCAAAGAAATGATCTTTTAAGTATCTCAACTATATGAAAAGTAAATTACGGAATATGATGAAGAACAAGTATTTATCAGACTATATGAGAAAGAAAAAATTGGCACGAGAGATTCAAAGTAGATATTTTTAAAAGAAGTCTGTGTGATAGAACTATTAATCATTTAGTTTTTTTTGTTTTGAATTTTAAAGAATATGACAGAGTCAATGGTTAGAGAAAATCATTCTTTACCCACTTTAAGAGAGCAGGATATAACCAGATGATTAGTTGAGGTTACCTTGCACCTATAATCCCATTAGTTTTTAAATTATTTACTTAATTTGTTTCATTTTTACTATTCAACATTAAACACTAAAATATACTTATGAATATCTCATAGAAATAATGGAGCTTACTTAATAAGCTAGGGGAATAATGTCACTAAGTTAATATTTTTGTTTTTGTTTTACAGTTATTTTTCCTCTTTAAAGGTATATAGGTTGGTCACATTTGGTTAAGTAAATGCCAGAAATAGTGTTACAAAAATTCAGGAAAGAATTCAGGAAAAATATTTGATTTTAATAATCAAATGAAGGTAAGGATGTGGCCCAATGGATGGTGCTCTAGGCCTGGAGTTAATAAGACCTTAGTTTGAATCGACCTCCAAAACTTATTAGCTGTGTCCCTAGGTTACTTAATCCTGTTTGCTTTCAGTTTCACCATCTGAAAAATGAGCTAGAAAAGGAAAAGCCTCAGGTATATTTGCCAAGAAAATGCCAAATGATGTCATAAAGAGTTAGATGTGATTGAAATGACTGAACAACAATAATGATCAAATCATGTAGGAAATAGTTTAACATCCATTGATCTCATAAAATATTGTTTCTAATTGTGTTTTCCACGGTTAATATAGTAATACTTCATAAAGTTTCCCCAGAAGTGATGAGTACTTTAGTAGCTTTTTCAAGGAAACCAGATTCATCAAAGATGCCTTTTTTAATGCCGTGACACATGTCACATTTAGTTCTAGGCTAAGTTTCTATAAAAATTAAGAGATCTCTTCCAATGAACAGTACTGCAAAAAAGAATTAAACTGAATAAATACCTATAGTGAAGAAATATTAATGAAATCTTCAGTTAACTAGTTTGAACATTTTTATCTTTGAAATATAATTTTCCTCATCTAACAGAACCCCTCCCCCAGTCTTACATGAAGTATCCAAAGTCCTTTCACATACTATGTCACTAACTAAAACTCCCCACTCCCCACTGGGTCAATATCTATAGCTTTAAATGAATAAGACAAGGAAAATTAAAAGGTTATTTCTCAGCACAAACTTCAATTTGTGAGATTACTGTTTTAGTAAAGACACTTTAAGTTATTTTTTTCTAATTTAGCATCCAATCCACTTGTTTTTTATAGGAAGACTTGGCTTTTCCTAGAGAAGAATGTTGAATACTTCAGTTCTAAATGTAGGAAGAGGAAATTTGGTGATTGGCCCTCTTCCCTCATTGCATAACCTTTTGGCCTTCACAAGAATTACCCTTCTCTACAATTACATCAGTGGAAGTAAGTCCATGGTTTCAGTGGCAGCCTGATGACTAGAGCCTTGGAGACAGGCTATTGTTTTGACACCATTATAATTGAGTTGAAGCCATTGATGTGTACTCATCTAGAAGAGAATAGAAAATTTTAATTGACCTTTCTGGACCAATGATAATATGTTTTCAAAGCCAACTGTACCAAGCGAGTTTAATGTCCTTTTACTTGCATAGTTAGTGACACAGGTCCTTGTGGAGTTCCTGTCAAGGCTGTAGCCATTTCAGAGAAGGTATGCTGTAACACATCCCATGGCTTAAGGGAAAGGAGTATCAAGAAACTGGTAGAATAGAGATAGCCAGCCCATAGCAGAGCTGGAATTAGAATGGCATATTTAAAACTTTATTTCAGGTGAGAAGAATCCCCTCTATCTAGAAGAGTTGTTGCCACTCAATTCCATTCCCTGTCCATTAAGTTGCCACGTCAAGAGTTCCATCAGTAACATCCTTCTCCTGGGATTGTTTCTGCAAGAAGGTATACTTTTCCCATCACATCGACTGAGATAGGTGAATAAGAAGACTGGAATTAGTGTCATGTATCAACATTGATGGCATTATAACTAATAGCTATATTCCTGAATTCAATAATAATTTCCTTTTTACATCTATACTTCCTTAGCAAAAAACCTCATATATATATA